>NC_141874.1:390151806-390303868 GCF_056163025.1 Triticum urartu | reverse complement strand
GATCGTTTTGAGATATGAAGATGGTGATATTAAAGTCATGCCAGTAAGTAATTGTGAATTTTAGAAATACTTGTGTTAAAGTTTGTGATTCCCATAGCATGCATGTATGGTGAACCGTTATGTGATGAAGTCGGAGCATGATTTTTTATTATTATCTTCCTTATGAGTGGCGGTCGGGAACGAGCGATGGTCTTTTCCTACCAATCTATTCCCCTAGGAGCATGCGTGTAGTACTTCGTTTTTATAACTAATAAATTATTGCAATAAGTATATGAGTTCTTTATGACTAATGTTGAGTCCATCGATTATACGCACTCTCACCCTTCCACCATTGCTAGCCTCTCTAGTGCCGCGCAACTTTCACCGGTACCATAAACCCACCATATACCTTCCTCAAAACAGCCACCATACCTTCCTATTATGGCATTTCCATGGCCATTCCGAGATATATTTCCATGCAACTTTCCAGCGTTCGGTTTATTATGACACGCTCCATCATTGTCATATTGCTTTGCGTGATCATGTAGTTGACATCGTATTTGTGGAAAAGCCATTGTTCATAATTCTTTCATACATGTCGCTCTTGATTCATTGCACATCCCGGTACACCGCCGGAGGCATTCACATAGAGTCATATTTTGTTCTAAGTATCGAGTTGTAATTCTTGAGTTGTAAGTAAATAAAAGTGTGATGATCTTCATTATTATGTCCCATCTGAGGAAAGGATGATGGAGACTATGATATCCCCAAAAGTCGGGATGAGACTCCGGACGAAAAAAAGAGGCCAAAAAATGAGATAAGGCCTAAAAATGAGAGAAAAGAGAGAAGGGGAAATGCTACTGTCCGTTTACCACACTTGTGCTTCAAAGTAGCACCATGATCTTTATGATAGAGAGTCTCCTATATTGTCACTTTCATAAACTAGTGGGAATTTTTCATTATAGAACTTGGCTTGTATATTCCAATGATGGGTTCCTCAAATTGCCCCAGGTCTTCATGAGCAAGCAAGTTGGATGCACACCCACTTAGTTTCTTTTTGAGCTTTCATAAACTTATTGCTCTAGTGCTTCCATTGCATGGCAATCCCTACTCACTCACATTGATATGTATTGATGGGCATCTCCATAGCACGTTGATATGCCTAGTTAATGTGAGACTATATATCTCCTTCTTTTTGTCTTCTCCACAACCACCGTCTATTCCACCTATAGTGCTATGTCCATTGCTCACGCTTATGTATTGCGTGAAACTTGAAAAAGTTTCAGAACATCAAAAGTACGAAACAATTGCTTGGCTTGTCATCGGGGTTGTGCATGATTTTAATATTTTGTGTAATGAAGATGGAGTATAGCCAGACTATATTATTTTGTAGGGATAAGCTTGCTTTGGCCATGTTTTTTTGAGAAGACACAATTGCCTTGTTATTATGCTTGAACTATTATTGTTTTTATGTCAATATTAAACTTTTATTTTGAATCATACGGATCTGAACGTTCATGCCACAATAAAAGAAATTACATGGATAAATAAGTTAGGTAGCATTCCACATCATAAATTATGTTTTTATCATTTACCTAGTCGAGGACGAGCAGGAATTAAGCTTGGGGATGCTTGACACGTCTCCAAAGTATCTATAATTTCTAATTGTTCCATGCTATTATATTATCTGTTTTGGATGTTCTATATGCATTAATATGCTATTTTATATTATTTTTGGGACTAACAAATTAACCTAGAGCCCAGTGCCAGTTTCTGTTTTTTTTCTTGTTTTAGAGTTTCGCAAAAAAGGAATACCAAATGGCGTCCAAACGGAATAAAACTTTTGCGATGATTTTTCTTGGACCAGAAGACATCCAGAGGACTTGGAGTGCAAGTCAGAGAAGCCACAAGGCAGCCACAAGGACGGAGGGTGCGCCCAGGGGGTAGGGCGTGCCCCCCACCCTTGTGGGCCCCTCGTGACTACATCGACCTAGTTTTTTCGCCTATATATTCTCATATACCCCAAAACCAACAGGGAGAGCCACGAAAACACTTTTCCACCGCTGCAAACTTCTGTACCCATGAGATCCATCTAGGGGGCTTTTCCGGAGTCCTTCCGGAGGGGGATTCGATCACTGAGGGCTTCTACATCATCAGCATTGCCCTTCCGATGAAGCATGAGTAGTTTACCACAGACCTACGGGTCCATAGCTAGTAGCTAGATGGCTTCTTCTCTCTCTTAGATTCTCAATACCATGTTCTCCTCGATGTTCTTGGAGATCTATTCGATGTAATAATTTTTTGCGATGTGTTTGTTGAGATCCGATGAATTGTGGATTTATGATCAACTTATCTATGAATATTATTTGAATCTTCTATGAATTCTTATATGCATGATTTGATATCTTTGCAAGTCTCTTCGAACTATCGATTTGGTTTGACCAACTAGATTGGATTTTATTGCAATGGGAGAAGTGCTTAGCTTTGGGTTCAATCTTGCGATGTCTTTTCCCAGTGACAGTAAGGGCAGCAAGGCACGTATTGTATTGTTGCCATCGAGGATAAAAAGATGGGGTTATCATCATATTGCTTGAGTTAATTCCTCTACATCATGTCATCTTGCTTAATGTGTTACTCCGTTCTTTATGAACTTAATACTCTAGATGCATGCTGGATAGCGGTCGATGTGTGGAGTAATAGTAGTAGATTCCGAATCGTTTCGGTCTACTTGACACGGACGTGATGCTTATATTCATGATCATTGCCTTAGATATCGTCATAACTTTGCGCTTTTCTATCAATTGCTCGGCAGTAATTTGTTCACCCACCGTAATATTTTCTATCTTCAGAGAAGCCTCTAGTGAAACCTATGCCCCCGGGTCTATTTTCCATCATATAAGTTTCCGATCTACAATTTAGTTTCCGGTTTACTTCTTTTGCAATCTTTTACTTTCTGATCTATAAACCAAAAATACCAAAAATATTTACTTTACCGTTTATTTATCTCTATTAGATCTCACTTTTTCATGTAACCATGACGGGATTGACAACCCCTTTATCGCGTTGGGTGCAAGTTGTTTGATTGCTTGTGTAGGTATTCGGTGATTTGTGTGCTGTCTCCTACTGGATTGATACGTTGATTCTCAAAACTGAGGGAAATACTTACTCTACTTTGTTGCATCACCCTTTCCTCTTCAAGGGAAAAACCAACGGAAGATCAAGAAGTAGCAATGCTCGAGGTGCTGGTCGTACTCCTGCTCCCGTTGTGGCCCTTACATCTCTACTTAGAGCGGTGATGCTTAGGGTTTCTATTTGGCTTCTCCTTAGACTTGTCTTTGGGAGTATTGACCATGTAGACATCGTAGGTGGATGTTGCGGCCCACTTCCCTATGTGGGGCATGGCCACGGATGATTCTACTCTAGGGTCATCACCAACGTCTTCATCCATGTCGGTGGCCTCGTCGGAGCCGTAGACAAGCGTATCGATCAAGTCCTCGACCGTGGCGACTAGGTGGGTGGTAGGTGGGGTGAAAATTTCTCGATCGTCGGCTCTACATCCAATCTGATCGTACATGGCGGATGAGATCACCATGTTTTGGATTCGATCCAGTACATCATTGATTTGTGATATCTCCTCAGTGTTTAGGGCCTGGGCATAGGCCGGGCTGATCTGGAATAATTTACTCAGGCAGATTGACGTGGCGCCGATCTATTGCTCACCCGGGGTTGATCCATTGGTGGCGGGGACAGATATTGCATCGATTGCTAGTGTAGCAATTGGCGTTGTTGAGGCTGACGTCAAGCTCAGCACCAAGGCATCCGAGGGCTCTATGTTTAAATCAGACGTGCTAACCACCAGATCTATCTCTATGGTCGGCTCCGGAGGGATGGCAGATCCGAGGTCCGTGCCGCAACCCGACTTCGAAGCCTGGGTGGCAGTGGGTTCGCATTGGTACGAGGTCCACCCTGAGAGGACCAGATCCCCTCGAGCATCCATGGTGTACTCTAGGCTTCCGAACGTCATGACTTGGTTAGGAGCAAAATTCTCCACACATCCTCAATGGCCGGTTGGATAGGCATGCAAAACAATGCTGCCAAAAGCAAAAAGCTGGCCGGGGATGAAGATGTCACCACAGCCAATGTTGCTATTGATCTGCAGATGAGCCATCGACCCCGGGTGATCCAATAGTGAGCCCTCAATGAAAGCACCAATGTCAGTGTCAAAACCGGCGGATCTCGGGTAGGGGGGCCCGAGCTGTTAGATCAGATCGATGGGTAACACGACAAGAACACACAAGGGATTTACCCAGGTTCAGGCACTCTCTATGGAGTTAAAACTCTACATCCTGGTCTTTTTATATTACATTGGTATATAAGTACAGAGTTGATCTACCTCGAGATCACAAGTTGTGGTCTGATCCCTTGGGGTATGATGAATGGGTGTATGGATGGATGAATGCCTCTACGAACTAAACCTCCTGGTTTATATAGGCACCGGGGGTATCTAGGGTTACACATGGTCAGTGGCCACCTGAGGATTCACATGCCGAATCTAAACATACTTGAAGTACACGCCAAGTCTTTGGCCACCACACTTCGAGGGTCTCTAGAGTCTCGCTTCTTAATGGGTTGGTAGTTCGGCCCGTACAATAGCCCGGCTGGGCTAGGACCCCCTAGCCCAGGACACCATCACCCATGGTGTATGCTCTTCGCGGATGATCTGGTGGTAGTCGATGATAGTTAGATAGGGGTTAATAGGAAGTTAGAGTTATGGAGACAAACCTTGGAATCGAAAGGTTTTAGACTTAGTAGAACTAAAACTGAGTAATGAGATGCGGTTTCAGTACTACTAGGCATGAGAAGGAGGAGCTTAGCCTTGATGGGTAGGTGGTGCCTCAGAAGGACACCTTTCAATATTTGGGGTCAATGTTGTAGAAGGATGCGGGTATTGATGAAGATGTGAACCCTCAAATCAAAGTCGGATGAATGAAGTGGCGCCAAGCTTCTCGCATTCTCTATGAAAAGAGAGTGCCACAAAAGCTAAAAGGCAAGCTCTATAGGATGGCGGTTTGACCCACGATGTTGTATGGCGCTAAGTCTTAGCCAACTAAAAGGTGCCACATTCAACAGTTAGGTGTGGCGGAGATGCGCATGTTGAGATGGATGTGCGACCACATGAGGAAGTACTGAGTCCGGAATGATGATATACGATATACAGTTGGGGTAGCACCGATTGAAGGAAAGCTTTTCTAACAAAGTTTGAGATGGTTTGGGCATATTCAGCGGAGGCCTCCAGAACTTCCAGTGCATAGCGGACAGCTAAAGTGTGCAGATAATGTCAAGAGAGGTCGGGGTAGACCAAACTTGACATGAGAGGAGTCTATAAAGAGAGATACACTGGTGCGCGTCGGTCCTAAACAAACGGTTTAAAACCCCTTCCCGCGACGGCATTTGGAACCGTCGCCAATTGAGTGTGGGTCATAGGGGGTCCTTCCCACATGACCCAGAAACCGTCGGGGATAGGGCCCCTATAGTACTCCTACTCGTTTCTACTCGCATTGCCATCGCAGTCGGTATTCTGTGGTGCTACGTTTACGATGCGCGGCCCATCACAAACGGTTCACTATTATAGAACGTGTATGATGCGCGGCCCATCACACACGGTTCATCTTTAAGAAGATTAGCTAATCATCGTACGACTGTCGGACAGGATTACGAAACGTCGGACCATCGTAACATCGTCGTACACAACAACTATCGCACACGCTATTCTGTGGTGCAACGTTTACGATGCATACTTCATCAGAAACAGTTCATGGTTGCGAATTGTGTACGATAAGGCAACTAACACAAACGTTTAGTTTGCCCGCACCGTTTGTGATATTGTCCGACATCGCACACGCTTTGCAAACGGCAACTGTGTGCATGCTTGCACACGTTTCCTCTATCTGAACCGTCTCCGATTATGGTGCATATCGCAAACGTTTGTGTTTTACCAATCGTGTGTGCCGTGACAACCTAGAGAACATAATTTCACCGTAATTTAATTGCTTCTTTTCGAAATTGTACCAGATTTGGATTTGAATTTGAATGTATGCTACAGCTTAATTCATATCCATCAGGTTCAAACAACCAATGCATCATTCGATTCATAGGTACAGATGTTCAAGAATTACATAAGAACCAAATAAAGAATGATGAACCACATTTGTATACTTGTACTATTAAAGACGGTAAAGAAAGAGGCGAAATATATTCTGGTTGCTGAACAAGCTGAAGTGGAATGCCCATATTGTGCCCTCCTCCATGCAGAAGGCACACACGACTCTAATCCAATCCCTTGTGATGGCCGACCGCCCATCCTTCACGGTTTTCATGAAAACATCTAGATAATCATCATGTTCTGGTAGAAATACTTTAACCTTTGCATGCCCACCAATCATGTAGTTTGAGAGGTAATCTTGAGTAAACTGCTTTGGCAACCATTGCAAAGGAAAATATTCAGACATCGTCATCTAACACAACTCATTATGGGTAGTAAAAAGAAGGCTGCAGAGTTCTTACTTACCATCCTGCAGTTCGTTGTTGTCTTGGATAAAGTGTAAACAAATAGTTTAATTGCCATCTTTGGACCCATTTTACGAACAATCTTTATCAGCTTCCTCACTTGATGTTGGTTCATCGATATCTCATTGCCCCATACGCAGAAAGGGTCAAAACGCGGACCTTTACCAATGACATATGTACCTAAAAGCACCAAGTTAATATTAGAAGCTAAACAGCAATTGCACAATGATGTAGTACAACACTCTTTTATAATATGTCTATATATGTCTGTATGTGGTAGTCCATTTGAAATCTCTAAAAAGGCAAATAATTAGGAACGGAGGGAGTATCTTATAACATCCAATATACTCACATATGAGATGAATTAACATCTTATATTATGGGCTGGAAGGAGTTTAGTTCATTCTTACAAATTATCTGTTGCTGTATCAATGGGTTATAGTTAGTTTGAGCTAGTTCGGGCTCAAATAGCCCTAAAATATATCTAAACAAGAGGGCTAGTCTTAGCTAGTTGCATCTATAACCCACCCAATGACCCAAAAAAACTAGTATCCAAACCAAGAGGTGCTAATTGGAGCTAGTTCTCCTAGTGCATTTATTGTCAATCTAACCCTACCATCCAAACAACTCTTTGGATGGAGTTAATTCAGGGTTAGTAATGAGCTAGAAACTAACTCTAACCTCTAGCTAAGTTGAGTATCCAAACAGGGCTGTGTTGTTGCTGTTGCTGCTACTGCTCTTCTATGTATATCTAGACATCATTAGTACATTAATGTAACACTCTTCCTTGTTGTTATGTAGCCCAGGATTGCATATTTAGACATTAAGTACAGTGCATGTTGCTATGTAGCCTCGGATATATTACATATAGCCCTAGTTAACCTAAGGAAAAATGGGTTGCAGATATATTCAGTTAAAAGTCCGATTCACCGATTAGTCCCTTATCAGCCACCGGCCTATATGGTACCAGCTACTGATATCCTGAACAGTGAGCACATATAATCCATGGGACTAAACTAACCTCGATGGAAAACAGCAGTCGTTCCCAAAATTGTCCTGTGTAGGTACATCAAGAAGCATGTTAAGCACAATAGGCTAAACATCAACCAAAATTACACATGGAAGACAAAATAATCTCCAAAAGATAGCTTCAGTGTGCAGGTTTAAGCACACTAATAAAGCAAAACAAGTGGAAAGGTGTGCTAACTGCAACAGGCCAAACATTTAACAACAAGCAAACATGGTCATTCAAACTGGTATTGTGCCGGTCTAAGTACACTGGTTATGTTTAAATAAAAATGGAAAGCCATGTTAACTACAAGATGCAGCAACCAAATGTAGTCATTCATAGTGGTATAGTTGAAACTGGTACTGATGAAATTGAACTACACAGTTCATACTTGCACATATAGAACATCACGTTGTGAATAACTGGAATAAACAAGGCATACTACGAACAACCAAAGATAGCATTTGAAACTGAACATATGCTAACTACAAACAACCGAACAATCAAAAAACTTTAAAAGAGGCATATGCAAGCTATAACAGGCTTAACAGCAAGCAAATATATGCATTCCTATCAGTATGTTTAAAACTGGATTGATGAAATGTACTACAGAGTAAATAATTGCACATATAGAGCATCACATTGTGAACAACTGAAATAAACAAGGCATACTGCAAAAAACCAGATATAGCAATTAAAACTGGACATATTCTCACTACACTACAAAAGGGACTCGACAAAACAAATCATGGGTTCCCCCTGTGAAGAGGCACGGCAAAACAAATCATGGGTTTCCTCACTTGTCACAGATGGGCTCGTTCCCGTGGGAAGAGCACGGACCCTGGATGTGCTCCATGTTGTCGCAGATGGGCTCCTTCCCCTTGGAAGAGCACGGCTGTAGGGTGCCCTCCCTGATGTCGTAGGCGGGCGCTTTCCCCTTGGAAGAGCAGATGGGCTCTTTCCCCTTGGAAGAGCCAGAGAGGGTGCCCTCCTCGTGGTCACCGTCGATGAGGTCTGACTTGGAAGCTGTGGATCCCAAGCCAGCATCGCAGAACGTGTCCTTCAGAAATGACAAAAGGGGCTCGATGGCGATGTAGAATGGCAAATTGTCGACAGCGAGCCAAAGGAGATCAGCGGCGGGGCCATGGATGAGATCGACGGCAGTTGAACCCGAGGGGTTGGGGGTGGGCCACTTAACCTGTGACACAACCCACCCCAGGGCGTCGCTGTCGATGACCTCGATGTCGTAGCCGGCGAACGAGACATGCCTGCATACTCTAGCCCGCTGCTTGAGTGCCTGCCACCAGTAATGGTCGTCAGCTTCCTCGGCGACGTCGGGCGAAGAGACGACTATACACCTCTTTTGGGCCAGTCGCTCCTCGAGCTCCACGGGAAGCATAGCCGGGCTTAGGTTGCGACGCTCTGGAGTGGGGGATGGGGATCTGTGGGAAAGGGGGCGTTTGGCAGGCGCCATCCAAGAAACTTAGGGCGGCCTGGGTATGGAGATCGGTGGGTAAGCTGCACGGGCAAACCGGCACATGTTGACAATGGAGGCCTCGCAACGGCGGTGGGGGGGGGGGGCTTTGCTAGGGTTTCGAGCGAGGGAGGAGGTGTGTCTGTGTGCGCGCGCGCACGCATGCCTGAGGAGGTTTTGGTGTGTGTGTGTGGAGGGGGCGGGGTGTTTGAGGAAATGACGCGAGTACTGAAAATTTTATTACGGAGGAGTCAAAGGTGGGAGTGAAATGCTGGGCTATTGAAAATTTTGATGATAGTGCATCGCACACGGTCCGGAGATAACAACCGTGTGTTATGAAACAGAAAAACCCTCGAGGCGGGCAGATATTTTCTAGGGATGCAGGCGGGATTCGAAACAATAAACATCACACACGGTCCGGAGATAACAACCGTGTGTTATGAAACAGAAAAACCCTTGAGGCAGGCAGATATTTTTGAGAGGGGGAGCCTCGTGGAGCCCAATGTACTATGCGGATGTGTGCGTGACACGTGCACCGGCGTGGCACACGGTTAGTTTGAGTGAACCGTGTTTGTTGCATCATCCGACTTGTCTAATGTTCATAAATTTGGTAAAAAATGATGCGGGAGAGGGTTAGAACACGAACACACTTGCATGTGGAGCAAAATTATGTATCAAAAGGGTGGTTTTATTTTCAAATACCAAATGCAACTTCGATGTGGCACCTCTCTTGAAAAGCGCACAGTATTGCTTCCCCCCACCCCTGTTGGGGAACACATTATTTCAAAAAAAATCCTACGCACACGCAAGATCATGGTGATGCATAGCAACGAGAGGGAAGAGTGTTGTCCACATACCCTCATAGACCGTAAGCGGAAGTGTTATGACAACGTGGTTGATGTAATCGTACATCTCCACGATCGACCGATCCTTGCACCGAAGGTACGGCACCTCCGCGATCTGCACACTTTCGGCTCGGTGACGTCCCACGAACTCACGATCCAGTAGAGCTTCAAGGGAGAGCTTCATCAGCACGATGGTGTGATGATGGTGATGATGATGCTACCGGAACAGGGCTTCGCCTAAGCATTGTTATGATATGACAGAGGTGGATTATGGTGGAGGGGGGCACCGCACACGGCTGGAAACAATCAACTTGTGTGTTCTATGGTGCCCCTGCCCCTGTATATAAAGGAGCAAAGGGGAGGCCGGCCGGCCTAGGGGCGCGCCAAGGAGACGGGGAGTCCTCCTCCTAGTAGGAGTAGGACTCCCCCTTTCCTAGTCCAACTAGGAAGGGGGAAGGGGAAAGGAAGGAGAGGGGGAGAGGGAGGAAAGAGGGGGCGCCGCCCCCCCCCCTCCTTGTCCAATTCGGACTGCCAAGGGGGGAGGCCATCCCTAGGCCCTCTCCTCTCTCTCCCACAAGGCCCATGTTGGCCCATTAGTTCCCCGGGGGTTCCGATAACCCCCCGGCACTCCGATAAATATCCGGTGACCCCCGAAAATCATCCGGTGTCCGAATATAGTCGTCCAATATATCAATCTTTATGTCTCCATCATTTCGAGACTCCTTGTCATGTCCGTGATCACATCCGGGACTCCAAACTATCTGTGGTACATCAAAACACATAAACTCATAATACCGATCGTCATCGAACGTTAAGCGTGCGGACCCTACGGGTTCGAGAACTATGTAGACATGATCGAGACATGTCTCCGGTCAATAACCAATAGCGGAACCTGGATGCTCATATTGGCTCCTACATATTCTACGAAGACCTTTATCAGTCAAACCACACAACAACATACATCGTTCCCTTTGTCATCGGTATGTTACTTGCCCGAGATTCGATCGTCGGTATCTCAATACCTTGTTCAATCTCGTTACCGGCAAGTCTCTTTATAGTGATGTGCATTACCGAGAGGGCCCCGAGATACCTCTTCGGCAATCGGAGTGACAAATCCTAATCTCGATCTATGCCAACTCAACAAACACCATCGGAGACACCTGTAGAGCACCTTTATAATCACCCAGTTACGTTGTGACATTTGGTAGCAAAGTGTTCCTCCGGTATTTGGGAGTTGCATGATCTCATAGTCATAGGAACATGTATAAGTTATGGAGAAAGCAATAGCAACAAACTAAATGATCATCGTGCTAAGCTAACGGATGGGTCAAGTCAATCACATCATTCTCTAATGATGTGATCCCATTAACCAAATGACAACTCATGCCTATGGTTAGAAAACATAACCATCATTGATTCAACGATCTAGTCAATTAGAGGCAAACTAGTGACACTCTTTTTGTCTATGTATTCACACATGTACTAAGTTTCCGGTTAATACAATTCTTGCATGAATAATAAACATTTATCATGATATAAGGAAATATAAATAACAAATTTATTATTGCCTCTAGGGCATATTTCCTTCAGTCTCCCACTTGCACTAGAGTCAATAATCTAGATTACATTGTAATGATTCTAACACCCATGGAGTCTTGGTGCTGATCATGTTTTGCTCGTGAGAGAGGCTTAGTCAACGGGTCTGCAACATTCAGATCCGTATGTATCTTGCAAATCTCTATGTCTCCCTCCTTGACTTGATCACAGATGGAATTGAAGCGTCTCTTGATGTGCTTGGTTCTCTTGTGAAATCTGGATTCCTTTGCCAAGGCAATTGCACCAGTATTGTCACAAAAGATTTTCATTGGACCCGATGCACTAGGTATGACACCTAGATCGGATATGAACTCCTTCATCCAGACTCCTTCATTTGCTGCTTCCGGAGCAGCTATGTATTCCGCTTCACACGTAGATCCCACCAAGACGCTCTGCTTGGAACTGCACCAACTGACAGCTCCACCATTTAATAAAAACATGTATCCGGTTTGTGACTTAGAGTCATCCAGATCAGTGTCAAAGCTTGCATCAATGTAACCGTTTACGACAAGCTCTTTGTCACCTCCATATACGAGAAACATATCCTTAGTCCTTTTTAGGTATTTTAGGATATTCTTGACCGTTGTCCAATGATCCACTCCTGGACTACTTTGGTACCTTCCTGCTAAACTAATAGCAAGGCACACATCAGGTCTGGTACACAGCATTGCATACATGTTAGAGCCTATGTCTGAAGCATAGGGAACACCTTTCATTTTCTCTGTATCTTCTGCAGTGGTCGGGCATTGAGTATGACTCAACTTCACACCTTGTAATACAGGCAAGAACCCTTTCTTTGCCTGATCCATTTTGAACTTCTTCAAAACTTTATGAAAGTCCAATTAAGCATCTTGATCTATCTCTATAGATCTTGATGCCCAATATATAAGCAGCTTCACCGAGGTCTTTCACTTAAAAATTCTTATTCAAGTATCCTTTTATGCTATTCAGAAATTCAGTATCATTTCTGATCAACAATATGTCATCTACATATAATATTAGAAATGCTACGGAGCTCCCACTCACTTCCTTGTAAATACAGGCTTCTCCAAAAGTCTGTATAAAACCATATGCTTTGATCACACTGTCAAAGCGTATATTCCAACTCCGAGAGGCTTGCACCAGTCCATAAATGGATCACTGGAGCTTGCATACTTTGTTAGCGCCTTTTGGATCGACAAAACCTTCTGGTTGCATCATATACAACTCTTCTTTAAGATATCCATTAAGGAATGCAGTTTTTACATCCATTTGCCAAATTACATAATCATAAAATGCGGCAATTGCTAGCATGATTCGGACAGACTTAAGCATCGCTACGGGTGAGAAGGCCTCATCGTAGTCAACTCCTTGAACTTGTCAAAAACCTTTTGCAACAAGTCGAGATTTGTAGACAGTAATAATACCGTCAACATCAGTCTTCTTCTTGGAGATCCATTTATTCTCTATGGCCTGCCGATCATCAGGCAAGTCAACCAAAGTCCATACTTTGTTCTCATACATGGATCCCATCTCAGATTTCATGGCCTCAAGCCATTTTGCGGAATCTGGGCTCATCATCGCTTCCTCATAGTTCGTAGGTTCGTCATGGTCAAGTAACTTGATTTCCAGAACAGGATTACCGTACCACTCTGGTGCGGATCTTGTTGGGGATCGTAGCAGAAATTTAAGATTTTCTATGCATCACCAAGATCAATCTATGGAGTAATATAGCAACGAGGGGAAGGGGAGTGCATCTACATAACCTTGTAGATCGCTAAGCGGAAGCGTTACAAGAACGCGGATGAAGGAGTCGTACTCGTAGCGATTCAGATCGCGGTTGATTCTGATCTAAGCGCCGAACAACGGCGCCTCCGCGTTCAACACACGTGCAGCCCGGTGACGTCTCCTACGCCTTGATCCAGCAAGGGGAGAAGGAGAGGTTGGGGAAGACTCCGTCCAGCAGCAGCATGACGGCGTGGTGATGGTGGAGGAGCGCGGGACTCCAGCAGGGCTTCGCCAAGCACTACGAGAGACGAGGAGGGAGAGGGGTAGGGCTGCACCAACAGGGGAAGAACTTCGTGTGTTGGGCTGCCCCTTTGCCTCCACTATATATAGGGGAGAGGGAGGGCTGCGCCCCCACCTAGGGTTTCCACCCTAAGGGTGGCAGCAGCCCCAATCCCCATCTGGGGTGGCGGCCAAGTGGGGGGAGAGGGAGGCGCACCAGGCATGGGCCTTAGGGCCCATCTGCCCTTAGGGTTTGCCCCCTCTTCTCTCTAGGCGCATGGGCCTTGGTGGGGAGGCGCCCCAGCCCACCTAGGGGCTGGTCCCTTCTCACACTTGGCCCATGTATGCCTCCGGGGCCCGTGGCCCCTCCCGGTGGACCCGCCGGACCCCTCCGGTGGTCCCGGTACACTACCGGTGATGCCCGGAACACTTCCGGTGGCCAAAACCATACTTCCTATATATCAATCTTTACCTCCGGACCATTCCGGAACTCCTCGTGACGTCCGGGATCTCATCCGGGTCTCCGAACAACATACAGTAACCGCGTACATACTTTCCCTATAACCCTAGCGTCATCGAACCTTAAGTGTGTAGACCCTACGGGTTCGGGAGTCATGCAGACATGGCCGAGACAACTCTCCGATCAATAACCAACAGCGGGATCTGGATACCCATGTTGGCTCCCACATGCCCCATGATGATCTCATTGGATGAACCACGATGTCAAGGATTCAATCAATCCCGTATACAATTCCCTTTGTCTAGCGGTATAGTACTTGCCCGAGATTCGATCGTCGGTATCCCGATAGCTTGTTCAATCTCATTACCGGAAAGTCTCTTTACTTGTTCCATAACACATCATCCCGTGATCAACTCCTTGGTCACATTGTGCACATTATGATGATGTCCTATCGAGTGGGCCCAGAGATACCTCTCCGTTACACGGAGTGACAAATCCCAGTCTCGATTCATGCCAACCCAACAGACACTTTCGGAGATACCCATAGTGCACCTTTATAGCCACCCAGTTACATTGTGACGTTTGGCACACCCAAAGCACTCCTATGGTATCCGGGAGTTGCACAATCTCATGGTCTAAGGAAATGATACTTGACATTAGAAAAGCTTTAGCATACGAACTACACGATCTTGTGCTAGGCTTAGGATTGGGTCTTGTCCATCACATCATTCTCCTAATGATGTGATCCCGTTATCAACGACATCCAATGTCCATGGTCAGGAAACCGTAACCATCTATTGATCAACGAGCTAGTCAACTAGAGGCTTACTAGGGACATGGTGTTGTCTATGTATCCACACATGTATCTGAGTTTCCTACCAATACAATTCTAGCATGGATAATAAACGATTATCATGAACAATGAAATATAATATAATAATAACTAATTTATTATTGCCTCTAGGGCATATTTCCAACAGATCTTACTCTGGTTGACCTACGAGGTTCAGTAGTAACTTGATCAGAAGTTTCATGATCATCATCATTAGCTTCCTCACTTACTGGTGTAGGAATCACTGGAACTGATTTCAGTGATGAACTACTTTCCAATAAGGGAGAAGGTACAATTACCTCATCAAGTTCTACTTTCCTCCCGCTCACTTCTTTTGAGAGAAACTCCTTCTCTAGAAAGGATCCACTTTTAGCAACGAATATCTTGCCTTCGGATCTGTGATAGAAGGTGTAACCAACAGTCTCCTTTGGGTATCCTATGAAGACAAATTTCTCCAATTTGGGTTTGAGCTTATCAGGTTGAAGCTTTTTCACATAAGCATCGCAGCCCCAAACTTTAGGAAACGACAACTTGGGTTTCTTGCCAAACTACAGTTCATAAGGTGTCGTCTCGACGGATTTAGATGGTGCCCTATTTAGCGTGAATGCAGCCGTCTCTAAAGCATAACCCCAAAACGATAGCGGTAAGTCAGTGAGAGACATCATAGATCGCACCATATCTAATAAAGTGCGGTTACGACGTTCGGACACACCATTACGTTGTGGTGTTCCAGGTGGCGTGAGTTGTGAAACTATTCCGCATTGTTTCAAATGAAGTCCAAACTCATAACTCAAATATTCACCTCCACGATCAAATCGTAGAAACTTGATTTTCTTGTTACGATGATTTTCCACTTCACTCTGAAATTCTTTGAAGTTTTCAAATGTTTTAGACTTATGTTTCAGTAGATATACCCATATCTGCTTAAATCATCTGTGAAGGTGAGAAAATAATGATATCCACCGCGAGCTTCAATGTTCATTGGACCACATACATCAGTATATATGATTTCCAATAACTCTATTGCTCGCTCCATTGTTCCAGAGAACGAAGTTTTAGTCATCTTGCCCATGAGGCATGGTTCGCAAGTACCAAGTGATTCATAATCAAGTGATTCCAAAAGTCCATCAAAATGGAGTTTCTTCATGCGCTTTACACCAATATGACCTAAACGGCAGTGCCACAAATAAGTTGCACTATCATTATCAACACTGCATCTTTTGGCTTCAATACTATGAACATGTGTATCACTACTATCAAGATTTAGTAAAAATAGACCACTCATCAAGGGTGCATGACCATAAAAGATATTACTCATATAAATAGAACAACCATTATTCTCTGATTTAAATGAATAACCGTCTCGCATCAAACAAGATCCAGGTATAATGTTCATGCTCAACGCTGGCACCAAATAATAATTATTTAGGTCTAAAACTAATCCCGAATGTAGATGTATAGGTAGCGTGCCGACGGCGATCACATCGACTTCGGAACCATTTCCCACGCGCATCGTCACCTCGTCCTTAGCCAATCTTCGCTTAGTCCATAGCCCCTGTTTTGAGTTGCAAATGTTAGCAACTGAACCAGTATCAAATACCCAGGCACTACTGCGAGCATTAGTAAGGTACACATCAATAACATGTATACCAAATATACCTTTCACTTTGCCATCCTTCTTCTCCGCCAAATACTTGTGGCAGTTCCGCTTCGAGTGACCAGTTCCTTTGTAGTAGAAGCACGCAGTCTCAGGCTTAGGTCCAGACTGGGGTTTCTTCACTTGAGCAGCAACTGGCTTGTTGTTCTTCTTGAAGTTCCCCTTCTTCCCTTTACCCTTTTTCTTGAAACTGGTGGTCTTGTTGACCATCAACACTTGATGCTCCTTCTTGATTTCTACCTCCGCAGCCTTTAGCATAGCAAAGAGCTTAGGAACCGTCTTATCCATCCCTTACATATTATAGTTCATCATGAAGCTCTTGTAGCTTGGTGGCAGTGATTGAAGAACTCTCTCAATGACACTATCATCAGGAAGATTAACTCCCAGCTGAGTCAAGTGGTTGTGGTACCCAGACATTCTGAGTATATGTTCATTGATAGAACTATTCTCCTCCATCTTGCAGCTGTAGAACTTCTTGGAGACTTCATATCTCTCAATTCGGCCATTTGCTTGAAATATTAACTTCAACTCCTGGAACATCTCATATGCTCCATGACGTTCAAAACGTCGTTGAAGTCCCGGTTCTAAGTCGTAAAGCATGGCACACTGAACTATCGACTAGTCATCAGCTTTGCTCTCCCAGGTGTTCACAACATCTGGCGTTGCTCCTGCAGCGGGTTTGTCACCTAGGGGTGCTTCCAGGATGTAACTCTTCTGTGCAGCGATGAGGATAACCCTCAAGTTATGGACCCAGTCTGTGTAGTTTCTACCATCATCTTTCAACTTAGCTTTCTCTAGGAACGCATTAAAATTCAACGGAACAACAGCACGGGCCATCTATCTACAACAACATAGACATGCAAAATACTATCAGGTACTAAGTTCATGATAAATTAAAGTTCAATTAATCAAATTACTTTAAGAACTCCCACTTAGATAGACATCTCTCTAATCATCTAAGTGATCACGTGATCCATATCAACTAAACCATGTCCGATCATCACGTGAGATGGAGTAGTTTTCAATGGTGAACATCAGTATGTTGATCATATCTACTATATGATTCACGCTCGACCTTTTGGTCTTAGTGTTCCGAGGCCATATCTGCATATGCTAGGCTCTTCAAGTTTAACCCGAGTATTCCACGTGTGCAAAATTGGCTTGTACCCATTTTATGTGAACGTAGAGCTTATCACACCCGATCATCACGTGGTGTCTCGACACGACGAACTGTAGCAACGGTGCATACTCAGGGAGAACACTTATACCTTGAAATTTAGTGAGAGATCATCTTATAATGCTACCGCCGAACTAAGCAAAATAAGATGCATAAAGGATAAACATCAAATGCAATCAATATAAGTGATATGATATGGCCATCACCATCTTGTGCCTTTGATCTCCATCTCCAAAGCACCGTCATGATCGCCATCGTCACCGGCTTGACACCTTGATCTCCATCGAATCATAGTTGTCGTCTCGCCAACTATTGCTTCTACGACTATCGCTACCGCTTAGTGATAAAGTAAAGCAATTACATGGTGATTGCATTTCATACAATAAAGAGACAACCATATGGCTCCTTGAAATAACATGCGGTGCCCCCATGTTTGGTTTTGGTAATTGATGACAATCTCTATGGACTAATGGTTGCCTTGAGTTATATTTGAAGGTTTTGTCCATAGGCTTTTGCTGGAGTACATGTGTTGGTTTCAAGGAGAGTTTGTGTCGACCAAGGTGCTATTCAAGGAATTACCTAAAGATTGGTCATGTGAGAGTTGAGCTTATTGCAAGCATGTCTTGAAGAAGAAGATTGTGTGATCATTCATGCTTACCTTCAAGGCATCATCCAAATGAAGAGAGTTGGAAAGGTTCAAGGTTGATCAAGACTAAGTCAAGAGTGAATCAAGTTGATAAAATCACAAAGCATAGAAGATGTACCGAGAGGGATCAAGTGATCCCATGGTATGGTAAGCATTGACCATTACACTTTGTGTACTAACCCATAGTCTTCATGAGAGTTCTTTGTGGGGTTAGGTTGCGGTGTGCATGTTCAAGTGATGCATCACGAAGAGATCAAGTGCTTGAATATTGCCGTCCATTGTGGTGACAATGGACTTGTGAAGATGTGCCAAAAAGTGGCTCACCCATAATGGAGTATGGGGGAGCAATCTACTAGTCTTCACCGAGCCAACGCAATCAAGAAAGGTGGTCCTACTTGAGGAAGTCAAGATCATCTACATCTAGCTCAAGTGGACTTTGTGCAAGGCAAAGGTTTGGCCTTGATAGATTCTCTATTCTACCGGTCTCATGGTGGTAGTTTGGAGACCGGGTTACAGGACCGTTTGCCGTACTATCAAGGGGGGCTCTCAAGTGAGTAGCTTGATCGTATCGTTCATAGAGAGCTCAAACCATTTCATGCTTGCATCATCTTTCTTGGTTCTTGTTTGGTTCTATTTGTGAGTCTTAGAGCTTATGGTCATCTTGATGACAACCTTGATTTCATCGAAAACGGAGTTCGCATGCATCTTCTATGATGTTTTCGGTGTTGGAGGTTTTACCGGTCTTATCCAAGGAAGGGTAATCACCATTTTATTATGGTCATTTTCTCATTTGCTTCTTATTGATATTTCTATCAAGATTGTGTTAGCCCATGTCGTTAGCTTTCCAACAAACTTGGTTTCGTTGAATCCGTAGTCCGTTTGCAAAAGTTGTGGCTGTTTTGGTAAAGGCTGCAGCGGTACTACCGCCGCTAGAGCGGATGTAATTTTTTACTACCACTCCAGAGCGGTACTACCGCGGCTCCTGAGCGGTAGTACCGCTCCTGAGCTGTACTACCGCGGCTCCTGAGCGGTAGTACCGCTCCGGACCAAAATCTCGTGTTTTGCTCAGCGGAAGTAGGCGCGGAAGTATTTTTTGTACCGCTCGCAAGCAGTAGTACCGCTACCATTTGCGGTAGTACCGCTATCCCTAGCGGTAGTACCGTGAGGTCGAGCGGTTGTACCGCTCCGGCGGTTCTACTGGCCTTTGTCCGCCTCGCTGTTGTTTTTCAAAGGGGTACTACCGCCCTAGCAGTAGTACCGCTCTGTGCGGGCTGTGAGCATAACGGTTAGATTCTTCCCCACCTATAAAAGGGGGTCTTCTTCCCCAATGAACCTTATCTCTTTAGCTCATGTTCTTCCCCCATTGTTGACCTTCTTTGAGCTTGCTAACTCTCAATCCCTCCAATGATTCTTGCTAGTTCTTGAGGGAAAATAGAGAGGAGATCTAGATCCATGTTTCCACCAATCACTTTCTCCTCTATGTGAGGGGAACCCCTTGGATCTAGATCTTGGAGTTCTTCGTGTTCTCTTCTTCATTCTTCCTCTCATTTTCCTCCCTAGAATTTGTTGCTTCGGTGGGATTTGGGAGAGAAGGACTTGGGCACTCCGTGTGCCCTTGCCATTGCATTTGGTGCATCGGTTTGAGTTCTCCATGGTGATACGTGGAAGTTACAAGTTGAGAAGCTTATTACTCTTGGGTGCTTGGTACCCTTGAGCTTGTTCCTCTTGGGTGCTTGGGCGCCCTAGACGGTTGAGGTCACCTCGGAGCCATATTCCATTGTGGTGAAGTTTCGTGGTGTCATTGGGGAGTTAACCCCAACCTTTGTGGTGTTCGGAGCTCAATCATTGTGGTGTAAAGCTCCTGGCAAGCATTAGGGTCTCCAATTAGGTTGTGGATATCGCCCCGAGCAATTTGGCGGGTTCCAGTGACCGCCCCCAAGGGTTGCCAAAGTGTACGGGTTCGGTAACCGCCCCCAGGGGTTGCCATTTGTATGGGTTCGGTGACCACCCTCAAGGGTCCCTTAGTGGAATCATGGCATCTTGCATTGTGCAAGGGCATGAGGAGATTACGGTGGCCCTAGTGGCTTCTTGGGGAGCATTGTGCCTCCACACCGCTCCAAACGGATATTAGCATCCGCAAGGGTGTGAACTTCGGGATACATCATCGTCTCCGCATGCCTCGGTTATCTCTTACCCGAGCCCCTTTACTTATGCTCTTTACTTTGTGATAGCCATATTGTTTCTTGTCATATATCTTTCTATCACATAGTTGCTTATCTTTCTTAGCATAAGTTGTTGGTGCACATAGGTGAGCCTAGTTGTTTTAGGTTTTGTGCTTGACAAATTAACCGCTAGGTATATTCCGCATTTGTTCGAGCCTAAACCGTAATTATTTTAAAATGCCTATTCACCCCCCCCCCCTCTAGGCGACAACCATGATCTTTCAATTGGTATCAGAGCCTCATCTCTCTTATTAGGATTTACCGCCTAGAGAGTAAAGATGTTGACCAAGGGATTAGGATTCTCTGACACTCTTAGTTTCAATGGTACAAATTTTGATGTTTGGCTAATTCGCATGCTTAATCTCTTTAGGGTCGTGGACCCAAATTTAGAGCGAATTGTAGATATGGGTTTTTCTCCTCCAAAGGATCCCCAAAGATTATCTTTAGAGGATGAGAAAAACTCTTATCTCAATGCTCAAGCTTCTAATGTGCTTTTCGATGCTTTGAGCAATGTAGTTATATTTCAACTCATGTCGTTCCGGGATGTTCATGAGTTGTGGACGAAGCTTCAAGATAAATATGGTGTGTCCAAGATTTGTGGGGATGATTGTTCTCCCTCCACCTCCGGTCGTATAGTCTTCTCAACTTCTTCTACTTCACCTACATGTGGTTTGCCACAAGGTAATGATATGGTGAGTAGTGTTGGTCATTGCAATGATGATAGTATGCTTATTGTGGATGATCCTTCATCACTATCTTATTGCAATGCTCCTTCTTTGGGCTTTAACACTTCGAGCACTCCAAATGTTTCACATGCTTGTGTTGATAGTTCTTGCATATCATGTAGAAATTGCTTGACTAAATCTCATGATGATATGTTTACTATGTCTTGTTGCCATGATAAAAATGCATATATTTCCTCGAATTGTTGTGCTAACAATGTAGAGGAAACCCAACACCCCATGGAACAAGATGTGGTCTTAAATGGTGCTTCAACGGATCCTACATGATCATCTATTGCGGTTTGCCTTGTGGTCAAGGCTTCTAAGGTATCTCCTACCTTGAACCCCAATATGTCTCTTGATGATGATGTTGATGCTAGTAATGATGAAGAGAATGATAATGTTGCCTCCTTAAAAATTAAGGGGGAAATGATTTTTAAAGCTCTTCATAAGAATGAAATTGCTCCTTCCAACTTCATGGAAATCATGTCTATTACTATTGAGGGCAAGAATTATATTGTTGAGTTGGAATCTCGTCTTGAGGAGCATGAGGTCACCATTGATAAAATGGAAGGTCATGAGCGTGATTACGCTAATGAGATTGCAGACCTCTCTCAAGCTCTTGATCTTGAACAAACCATCAAGGAATCTCTTGAGGAGACTTTTGCTCTAGAATTATCCAGAGTGAAGGAATCTCATGATAGAGCTCTTGAGGTGGCCAATGTTTTTGAAACTAAAAATGCTAAGCTTGAAGTTGCTCATGCTAGACTCCTTGAGGATTTTGAGCACCTCGAAAATGGCTCAAGGGTCATCAAGGGTGAGCTCATCAAACTCATCGAGTCTCATGATCAACTTGAAGCTTCTTATTTAAAAGAGCTTGCCAAGTTGTCCTCTCCTATTGTTGTTAATGATGATGCTTGTGCTACTAACTATATTACTTGTGAAGCATCCATTTTGAAGGAGAACGTTGAGCTACGGGCTCAACTTGAGTTGTTATCTAGCAACTATGGGAAATTGGAAGAAAGCCATGAAAAGCTCTCAAGCTCGCATGATGATCTTCTAGTATCCCATAATGTGCTAAAGATAGCTCATGAGGCCATGATTGCTAAGGTAACATCTAGTAAGCCTCATGTGGATACTAGCACTACTTCTAGTCAAAATGCTATGTTGCCATGTGCTAGTCCTTGTAATTCATCTACTCACAATGTTGGTAGATCTTGTGATGAATTGCTTTCCTTGCCTTGTTGCTCTAACGATGAAGCTTATACTTCCTCTAGTACTTGTGTTGAGACTAACAATGTAGAGGAAATCAAAGATCTCAAGGCCCAAGTCACTTCTTTGAAGAAAGACTTGGAAAAGAGTCATGAAGGGAAATTCACACTCAACAATATCTTGAGTGTGCAAAAATCCCCCAATGACAAAGGTGGACTTGGATTCAACTCCAATAAGAAGAAGTCCAAGAGCAACAAGAAGAAGGGCCAAAACAAGTCAAGAATTCAGCCAAGATCATTTGCTTCAAGTGCAAAATTGAAGGGCATCATGTTAAATCTTGCCCTTTGAAGAAGAAGGCCATTAGTGACAATCAACAAGGGAAGTGGCCACAAGTTCGCTCTCATTCTCAACCTCAAGTTGAAGAAAGGCCTCTTCCCAAGAAAACTCAAGCTAATGCTTCTCAAGTTGAGAAATCAAGTGAGAAGAAAGTAAAGAGTAGACGTTTCTACCTCTGTCATGAAAAAGGTCACGCCGCTTCTTCATGCACAAATGGTACCTTATCCAACCCTATTATAATTGATGATATCTATTCTCTTGGGAAGGATAAGGTTGGCAATGTGTTTGCCAGATTTGTTGGTGCTCAAAGTGGTGTCAAGAAAAGAACCATTTTGGTAGCCAAGCCTATTGTGACTAACCTCTTAGGACCCAACTTGGTTGGGGACCAACTAGCTCATACTTGATCAATAGGTGTTCTTGGAGGTCATTGGAGACTTGGCTACATTATGAAGAATTAAGGGGACTTCATCATTCTTATTGTCTCAAGCCAAGTCATTCGGATTATCAAGTTTCTATCTTATATCCAATGTTCCTCCTTGTGGTAACTCGTGATTAAAGTGTTTACATTGATAGTTACTTGCCCCTTTGCATGTTTGGTTTTGTTCCTTGCATGTGTTTGTATATGTTGTGCTTCCAACTTGATTATCTTGAGCAATCAAGTATGTGTGTGTTGGTTTGCACATCATGTACGTGTGTGTCATGCGTTGAGCCTTTTGCATCTTGTTTATTTCTTAGTTGGCTCTTGTGAGAGATTAATGGAATATCCCATTATGGGGGACTGATGTGCTTTGTGCACCTCACAATCCTATAAATGTGTGTACATGAGTAATACCATCTAGTATTGATATTTCAAGATTATCTAGTCGCTATGTGGTATGTCTTCTCATGAGAAATTCAAATTATAAATAGTCCATTAATTATCTCTTGTTGGATCCTTTTATTTGCCTCTTCTTTATCCTTAATTGGTATCACATTATGGGGGAGTAATATGCTATGTGTATATTACTAGCCTAGAAAATGTGTACATTTGAGAAATTGTCACCTAGAGTTGATATTGTAAACTATCTTGTTCCTAGGTGGCACGTTAGCTCTACTAGTTGCAATTTGCTTTTTGTTTGATGTGAATATGATGTTGGATATCCTTGCTATCTACCACCGGGAATTATTTCCATTTACTTCTTGTCTTTTGACAATTGGTACTCACTTGTGTGGTAGAATTTATTGATCATCTTTACATTGGCTTTTGCTTTTATTTTCCCTTTCTCTTGCCAAGGAATGTATCAACTCCCTTTGTCTTCCATACCACTTGTGGATCGTGCCAATTTCTTAACCTTGTCTAGTGTTTTCGAGATATAGTGAAAGTGGTGATCCCACCTTGTGCATTTTGTACTCAAATGCAAATTCTCTATAATGCACTAGTCTTGGGGGAGCTATCCTATTTTCTATAAAACACTCACCTTGTGATCCTTATCAAGTGTGTGTTGGTGGAAGGCAAGTCGTTTCTTTTCGGTACTTTGTGCCATCATGAAACTTTGTAGAGAGCTTGGTTTGTTTGGAACCATCCTCTCTTTTGGGGGTTTGATATTTTTTTTTAGTGGGTATCAATGGATATCTCATTCCTTGATGTATCTTTCAATTGATATCCTCCAAGTCATGATTTATTCATTTGGTATCTTTTCTTCTCTTGGTATTTCTTTGTCATTTGGTATCGGTTCTTGAAAGTCTTGAGCATGCATATTAACTTCGTGTAGTATCTTTGGCATGCTTTCTTTCTTTGACCCAATATATAGGGGAAACTCCACCAAGTCTCAAATTGGATGAGATGTGCATGAAATTCATTTTCGTATCTATATGCATATTTTTATGTGGAGTTTGTCATATGTATTGTTGGTTCTCTAACTCTTTGGTCCCAATGAGTTTGGGTACCATTTTGTTTGTGTTGTTGTTCTAGGAACAGTTGGAGATACATTGGATGCTCGGCTCACTCACAAGGAAGGTGTTGTCATCATGTGCTTATTGGATTCGAGCTAGGATGATCAATGAACTACTATCTACCTTCAATTGGTATCTACTACATCCTTCCAATGTTAACTCGGTAACAAGTATCTTCATATTCTTCATGCACACATTTCTTGCATCAACCTTGTGTAGGTTGTATCATGGCATTCGTTCATTCTTGTGATACTTGTTCCCTTTCTCAAAGCATCCCAACAATGATCTCTTGTTGCTAGTTGTGATGTCTTTGATGGGTGTGTGGTAGGAATTCATTTATATACAATAAGACCATATCTAGCCATGTGCTATGCTTCCAAGCAAATATCTTATTGGTATATGTATGACCTCCCTTTGGATATCTTGTTCCTCGTGTTGTAACTATTTCGGGTGTACATCCTTCTTTGTAGATATATATCATCATGACTTCGTCTACCTAGAATCTTATACACTTGAGAGAAGTTGCATATCTAGTTGATATCCTTTCTTTCACGTCCACCTTGTCTTTCTTATGTTATTTCTTTGGTGGCTCAGTGAAAGCTTTTGCCTTGAGTGTGTGTCTTCTATCGTTGCATATTGATGCACTCTTGTGTGGTGAAGATTATTTTCCTCATGCTTATCTTTACGAGGCTTTTGCCATCTTAATTGGTATCCCTAGTCTTGATGAGGCTTTCATCTTCTATCTTCACCACGGGTTGTCACAAGCATAGGTTCTTTATATGCTTATTAGTAAGCTTGTTAACCCATTTGCTAGTTGTGTGTGGGAATGATAGGTCGTGCACCGTGTGACTCATTATTTCAAGAATTTATTGATGCTTAATGCTCATCCATACATTAGTCTTCTCAAGTGCATTGCCTTGACTCACTCACATCATTTTGGTTGAGCCCATTCTTAAGTTGCCTCTTTTACTTGTTGCTCAACCATGTGTTTGTTGCAAGTATTAGGCTTTATTTCCTATGCTCACTTGCACTTGTTGTAAGTTTCTATTGATTTTGGGGGAGCTATGATCCTATTTTGTGCACTTTGTATCCAAATACAAAAATTCTTATGTGTGCACAAATCATGGGGAGCTTCTATAAGTTTCCTTAGAACACTCCTCTGCTCATATCATAATATCCTAATTCATGTGGCTCGTAGGATCTTTGGTCTAGTTGGTTCAATTGATATCCTTTGATTGCTTGCTTCAATTGGTATCTTTTGATTGCTTGATTGCTTGTGTCTCTCTTTGTTATGTCCTTGTGGCATATCATTCTTTAGCAATCTTTGTGCCTCAATATAGTTTGTGTTCCTCCAAGTATTTACCTTTGGATATGTGTATGGCATTCCACTCTCTTGTTGAGAAATACACAATTTATGGAGAAACACAATTTATTGGCTTTCTAAGCTTTTCTCCCATTTAGGCAATCGATGCCAATGGGGGAGAAGTTTCAGAGAGTTTTGTGGAGAAGTCTTCAGAGTTTTCTCCTTGCTTTGGTTTTGTTCCTAAGCATTTGCATCTCATACGCATGCATTATTGGTTGTTGCATTGCATGGTGATGCATAATTCCTTTTATAAACTCTCTTGAAAGTGATTGTCATCAATTACCAAAATGGGAGAGATTGAAAGAACATGCGGTGCCGCCATGTTTGATTTTGGTAATTGATGACAATCTCTATGGACTAATGGTTGCCTTGAGTTATATTTGAAGGTTTTGTCCATCGGCTTTTCTTGGAGTACATGTGTTGGTTTCAAGGAGAGTTTGTGTCGACCAAGGTACTATTCAAGGAATTACCTAAAGATTGGTCATGTGAGAGTTGAGCTTATTGCAAGCATGTCTTGAAGAAGAAGATTGTGTGATCATTCATGCTTACCTTCAAGGCATCATCCAAATGAAGAGAGTTGGAAAGGTTCAAGGTTGATCAAGACTGAGTCAAGAGTGAATCAAGTTGATAAAATAACAAAGCATAGAAGATGTACCGAGAGGGATTAAGTGATCCCATGGTATGGTAAGCATTGACCATTACGCTTTGTGTTCTAACCCATAGTCTTCGTTAGAGTTCTTTGTGGGGTTAGGTTGCGGTGTGCACATTCAAGTGATGCATCACGAAGAGATCAAGTGCTTGAATATTGCCGTCCATTGTGGTGACAATGGACTTGTGAAGATGTGCCAAAAAGTGACTCACCCATAATGGAGTATGGGGGAGCAATCTACTAGTCTTCACCGAGCCAACGCAATCAAGAAAGGTGGTCCTACTTGAGGAAGTCAAGATCATCTACATCTAGCCCAAGTGGACTTTGTGCAAGGCAAAGGTTTGGCCTTGATAGGTTCTCTATTCTACCGGTCTCATGGTGGTAGTTTGGAGACCGGGTTACAGGACCATTTGTCGTACTATCAAGGGGGGCTCTCAAGTGAGTAGCTTGATTGTATTATTCGTAGAGAGCTCAAACCATTGCATGCTTGCAACATATTTCTTGGTTCTTGTCTGGTTCTATTTGTGAGTCTTAGATCTTATGGTAATCTTGATGACAATCTTGATTTCATCGAAAACGGAGTTCGCATGCATCTTCTATGATGTTTTCGGTGTTGGAGGTTTTACCGATCTGATCCTAGGAAGGGTTCTCACCATTTTATTATGGTCCTTTTCTCATTTGCTTCTTATTGATATTTCTATCAAGATTGTGTTAGCCCATGTTGTTAGCTTTCCAACAAACTTGGTTTCGTTGAATTCAGAGTCCGTTTGCAGAAGTTGTGGCTGTTTTGGTAAAGGTTGCAGCGGTACTACCGCGGCTAGAGCGGATGTAATTTTTTACTACCGCTCCAGAGCGATACTACCGTGGCTCCTGAGCGGTAGTACCGCTCCCGAGCTGTACTACCGCGGGTCCTGAGCGGTAGTACTGCTCCGGACCAAAATCTCGTGTTTTGCTCAATGGAAGTAGGCGTGGAAGTATTTTGTTTGTACCGCTCGCAAGCAGTAGTACCGCTACCATTTGCGGTAGTACCACTATCCCTAGCGGTAGTACCGTGAGGTCAAGCGGTAGTACCGCTCCGGCGGTTCTACGGGCCTTTTTCCTCCTCGCTGTTGTTTTTCAAAGGGGTACTACCACGGTAGTACCGCTCCGTGCGGGCTGTGAGCATAACGGTTGGATTCTTCCCCACCTATAATAGGGGGTCTTCTTCCCCAATGAACCTTATCTCTTTATCTCATGTTCTTCCCCCATTGTTGACCTTCTTCGAGCTTGCTAACTCTCAATCCCTCCAATGATTCTTGCTAGTTCTTGAGGGAAAATAGAGAGGAGATCTAGATCCACGTTTCCACCAATCACTTTCTCCTCTATGTGAGGGGAACCCCTTGGATCTAGATCTTGGAGTTCTTCGTGTTCTCTTCCTCTCATTTTCCTCCCTAGCATTTGTTGCTTTAGTGGGATTTGGGAGAGAAGGACTTGGGCACTCCGTGTGCCCTTGCCATTGCATTTGGTGCATCGGTTTGAGTTCTCCACGGTGATACGTGGAAGTTACAAGTTGAGAAGCTTATTACTCTTGGGTGCTTGGTACCCTTGAGCTTGTTCCTCTTGGGTGCTTGGGCGCCCTAGACGGTTGAGGTCACCTCGGAGCCATATTCCATTGTGGTGAAGTTTCGTGGTGTCGTTGGGGAGTTAACCCCAACCTTTGTGGTGTTCGAAGCTCAATCATTGTGGTGTAAAACTCCGGGCAAGTGTCAGGGTCTCCAATTAGGTTGTGGATATCGCCCCGAGCAATTTGACGGGTTTCGGTGACCGCCCCCAAGTGTTGCCAAAGTGTACAGGTTCGGTGACCGCCCCCAAGGGTTGCCAATTGTACAGGTTCGGTGACCGCCCTCAAGGGTCCCTTAGTGGAATCACGGCATCTTGCATTGTGTGAGGGCGTGAGGAGATTACGGTGGCCCTAGTGGTTTCTCGGGGAGCATTGTGCCTGCACACCGCTCCAAACGGAGATTAGCATCCGCAAGGGTGTGAACTTCGGGATACATCATTGTCTCCGCGTGCCACGGTTATCTCTTACCCGAGCCCCTTTACTTATGCTCTTTACTTTGTGATAGCCATATTGTTTCTTGTCATATATCTTGCTATCACATAGTTGCTTATCTTGCTTAGCATAAGTTGTTGGTGCACATAGGTGAGCCTAGTTGTTTTAGGTTTTGTGCTTGACAAATTAACCGCTAGGTTTATTCCGCATTTGTTCAAGCCTAAACCGTAATTATTTTAAAACACCTATTCACCCCCCCCCCTCTAGGCAACATCCACGATCTTTCACTCCTGCTAGTTGCCAATAACTGTGTTACAAAACATGATCATCTCATACAATAAAATTTAGCATCATGTCTTGACTATATCACATCACAACATGCCCTGCAAAAACAAGTTAGATGTCCTCTACTTTGTTGTTGCAAGTTCTACGTGGCTGCTATGGGCTAAGCATGAACCGTTCTTACCTACGCATCAAAAACCACAACGCGGTATAGTGATTGTTTTTTGATCTCCAGAAAGAACCCTGTTCATTGAATCCGATTCAACTAAAGTTGGAGAAACTGACACCCACCAACCACCTGTGTGCGAAGCACGTCGGTAGAACCAGTCTCGCGTAAGCGTACGCGTAATGTCGGTCTAGGCCGCTTCATCCAACAATACCGCCGAATCAAGAATCAACTAGTGACGGCAAGCAATATGTATATACCCACGCCCACAACTCCTTTGTGTTCTACTCGTGCATATAACATCTACGCATAGACCTGGCTCGGATGCCACTGTTGGGGAATGCAGTAATTTCAAAAAAAAAATCCTACGCACACGCAAGATCATGGTAATGCATAGCAACGAGAGGGAAGAGTGTTGTCCACGTACCCTCGTAGACCGTAAGTGGAAGCGTTATGACAACGCGGTTGATGTAATCATATGTCTTCACGATCGACCGATCCTAGCACCGAAGGTACGGCACCTCCGCGATCTGCACACGTTCGGCTCGGTGATGTCCAACGAACTCATGATCCAGTAGAGCTTCGAGGGAGAGCTTCGTCAGCACGACGGCGTGATGACGGTGATGATGATGCTACCGGAACAGGGCTTCGCCTAAGCACCATTACGATATGACCGAGGTGGATTATGGTGGAGGGGGGCACCGCACACGGCTGGAAACAATCAACTTGTGTGTTCTAGGGTGACCCCCTACCCCCATATATAAAGGAGCAAGGGGGAGGCCGGCCGGCCTAGGGGAGCGCCAAGGAGAGGGGGAGTCCTCCTCCTAGTAGGAGTAGGACTCCCCTTTTCCTATTCCAACTAGGAAGGGGGAAGGGGAAAGGAAGGAGAGGGAGAGAGGGAGGAAAGAGGGGGCACCCCCCCCCTCCTTGTCCAATTCGGACTCCAAAGGGGGGGGCGCGGCCAGCCCTAGGCCCTCTCCTCTCTGTCCCACAAGGCCCATGTTGGCCCATTAGTTCCCCCGGGGGTTTCGATAACCCCCCAGCACTCCGATAAATATCCGGTGACCCTCGGAACTCATCCGGTGTCTGAATATAGTCGTTCAATATATCAATCTTTATGTCTCGACCATTTCGAGACTCCTCATCATGTCTGTGATCACATCCGGGACTCCGAACTATCTTCGATACATCAAAACACATAAACTCATAATATCGATCGCCACCGAACGTTAAGCGTGCGGACCCTACGGGTTCGAGAACTATGTAGACATGATCGAGACATGTCTCCGGTCAATAACCAATAGCGGAACCTGGATGCTCATATTGGCTCCTACATATTCTACGAAGATCTTTATCGGTCAAACCGCATAACAACATACGTTGTTCCCTTTGTCATCGGTATGTTACTTACCCGAGATTCGATCGTCGGTATCTCAATACCTAGTTTAATATCGTTACCGGCAAGTCTCTTTACTCGTTCCGTAATGCATCATCCCGCAACTAACTCATTAGTCACATTTCTTGCAAGGCTTATAGAGATGTGCATTACCGAGAGGGCCCAGAGATACCTCTCCGACAATCGGAGTGACAAATCCTAATCTCGATCTATGGAAACTCAACAAACACCATTGGAGACACCTGTAGAGCACCTTTATAATAACCCAGTTACGTTGTGACGTTTGGTAGCACACAAAGTGTTCCTCCGGTATTCGGGAGTTGCATGATCTCATAGTCATAGGAACATGTATAAGTTATGGAGAAAGTAATAGCAACAAACTAAATGATCATCGTGCTAAGCTAACGGACGGGTCAAGTCAATCACATCATTCTCTAATGATGTGACCCCGTTAATCAAATGACAACTCATGTCTATGGTTGAGAAGCATAACCATCATTGATTCAATGAGCTAGTCAATTAGAGGCAAACTAGTGACACTCTGTTTGTCTATGTATTCACACATGTACTAAGTTTCCGGTTAATACAATTCTAGCATGAATAATAAACATTTATCATGATATAAGGAAATATAAATAACAACTTAATTGTTGCCTCCAGGGCATATTTCCTTCAACCCCCCCCCCCCTCATGTCAGCACGAAGGGAATCCTAAGCTATGAATGCATGCCCCCTCCCTCTCAACCGAGGTTCACCTATCAAAGTGCGAAGTAGCTAGCAGCCCCCCTCCTCCCTAGTGTCGACACGAAGGGAATCCTAAGCTATGAATGCATGCCCCCCCCCAACCGAGGTTCACCGTAGCAAAGTGCGAAGTAGCTAGCAGCCCGCCTCCCTCGTGTCGGCACGAAGAGAATCCTAAGCTATGAATGCATGCCCCCCAACCGAGGTTCGCCTAGCAAAGTGTGAAGTAGAGCAAGCAGCCCCCTCCATCGTGTCGGCACGAAGGGAATCCTAAGCTATGAGCATGCCCCCTCCCCGCCCCAACCGAGGTTCACCTAGCAAAGTGCGAAGTAGCTAGCAGCCCCTAACCCCCTCGTGTCGCCACGAAGGGAATCCTAATTAAGCTATGAATGCATGCCCCCCAACCGAGGTTCACCTAGAAAAGTGCGATGTAGCAACCCCCCCCCCCCCCAGACACACACACTTTCAGTCGGCGGGCCAGAGAGGCATATATCTCACCAAGATGGATCGTAAAACGGACCAAGAATAATCCACCTTGGTCGTACAACCTCTCCCTTGTTGTTGGTCAAAGTGATGGCCGTCCATGCAACCCCGGAGATGGGCTAGCTCGCCAATAATCATGCAAGTAGCTAGTCCGCGAAGACAACCACTGCATGCGTGTGGCCCAAACATATGTATGAAGAGGTGTGTTTTTTAGTAACAATGGAACAACTTTGATGTGGCACCGTGATTTCGAACTAGAAATCCCCACACTGAGTGAGGGTTAGGTTGACGATGCTTATTTATGTTACACCACACTTCAAGCCAACGACGGGGATTCATATATGCATGCATGCGTGCATAGTATATGCGCTCAAACTTAATTAGGTATGAATCTCACCATGACCTATACTACGATAACACGAACCAAATGGGGAATCCGCCATGGTAACCTATCTTGTTGTTGGTCAAGGTGATCATGGATGTCCACGCGGGCCCATGAATATATAGGCTTGTCCCCGATAACCACGCGAGCGAGTGTATCATTCGAAGGCAACCACTACATGCATATGTATGGAGGTGATGCGTGCATGCATGTTTGAATACACAACATTGATCTGGCGCGTGTGTCAAAAATCATACACTAGCTCCCCACACAGAGCGAGATCGGTTCATGATGGTGTCGTTATACTAGCCACTTCAACTCGATGGGAGGGATTCATGCGTACACATGCATGTGTGTGTGCTCAAAGTGTATCATGCATGTCATCCCAGAGCAAAAATAATAATCCCCTCCTAAGTCAAATTAACCTCTCTTGTTGTCAGGAAAAAAGAAGTGATGGACCAAGCGGGCCCATAGATGGAAAGCATCGATATCATTGATAACCACTTAAGTGGGTGCGAGAGGACAACCACCACCGCTTTGCATGTGGGCCAAACATATATATGTTGAATACCCAAAATGCACAACTTCGATGTGCCACATGCCTCAAAACGGTAAACCATGCACCCACACAGAGCGAGGTTCATATCAAGCGTACTACATATGATGGTCCCCTTCCCCCCTCTTCATCGCATACTATATGCTCCTGCCGTAATATATGTACAACCCAAAAGATCCTCATCGATGGTGAAATTAATTAACCTCTCCCGATGTAGGTCAAAGTGATGCATGCATGCATTCATCGATGATGGCCTCGTGGGCCCACAGATGGAAGCGTCACACGTGAGTGTCCTAGCTAGGATATATATGCATGTGGCCCAAAAGGTGTTGTGTGATATTTGAATAACCAATTTCACAATTTTGATGTGGCACGTGCCTCGGTAACCAAAAAGTCCCGACACTGAGTGAGGTGTACTTGTTCACGGACGCATACGTATAGTATATACGCTAGTCCCCTTCCACCTCTTCGACGCGTACTATATACCACCATAACACAAACAAAAAAGATTCTACCTTGCTAGTCAAATTAACCTCACTACCGGTTGTTCGTCAAAGTGATGGGCAACGACCTCGCGGGCCCACAGAAAGCATCACACGCAAGTATCGAGTGTCGTGTAGGACAACCATCGACTGTATGTGGCAAAACATTTATGTATGAACGGGTTGTGTAATGTTTTAAATAACGATTTCACGACTTTGATGTGGCACCAGCCTGCCTAACAAAACGGCCAACCCACACGGTGGCTGATAACCCACAAGTATAGGGGATCGCAACAGTTTTTGATAAGAGTGTCGAACCCAATGAGGAGCTAAAGGCAAAACAAATATTCCCTCAAGTTCTATCGACCACCGATACAACTCTACACACGCTTGATGCTCGCTTTACCTAGAACAGGTATGAAACTAGAAGTACTTTGTAGGTGTTGTTGGATAGGTTCGCAAGATAATAAAGAGCATGTAAATAAAAAGTAGGGTCTGTTTAGATAAAGACACAACTAACTTAGTTTTCATAAAGAGCTTTTTGTTACGAGAAAGTTATTTTTCCCTAGGCAATCGATAACTAGACCGGTAATCATTGTTGCAATTTTATTTGAGGGAGAGGCATAAGCTAACATACTTTCTTTACTTGGATCATATGCACTTATGATTGGAACTCTAGCAAGCATCCGCAACTACTAAAGATCATTAAGGTAAAACCCAACCATAGCATTAAAGTATCAAGTCCTCTTTATCCCATACGCAACAATCCCCTTACTCGGGTTTGTGTTTCAGTCACTCACGCAACCCACTATAAGCGAATCATGAACGTATTGCAACACCCTACAGTGGGGATCCCTCACGCTTGCGCGACACGGAGAGCACCATAGGACAGCACCAATAATAAAACATGCAACTCGAACCAATCACGATCATCAAATAACCCATAGGACAAAACAGATATACTCAAACATCATTGGGAAATAATATATAGCATTGAGCACCATGTTTAAGTAGAGATTACAGCAGGTAAAAGAGGGGTTACACCGCTGCATAGAGGGGGGAAGAGTTGGTGATGATGGCGGTGAAGTTGTTGGTGAAGATTGCGGTGATGATGATGGCCCCTAGTGGCACTCCGGTGCCACCGGAAGCGAGGGGGAGAGAGCCCCCCTCCTTCTTCTTCCTTGACCTCCTACCTAGATGGGAGAAGGGTTTCCCCTCTGGTCCTTGGTCTCCATGGCGTGGGAGGGGCGAGAGCACCTCCGAGATTGGATCTGTCTCTCTGTCTCTCTCTGTTTCTACGTTCTCAGATTCTACCCTTTCACCGTTTCTTATATTCCCGGAGATCCGTAGCTCCGACTGGGCTGAAATTTTAACACGATCTCTATCCGGATATTAGCTTTATTGCGGAGAAAGAAGGTCATCAACCGCCTTACAGGGTGGCCACGAGGGTCAAGGGCGCGCCCAGGGGGTGGGGCGCGCCCCCCTGCCTCGTGCCTCCCTCGGGCACCGTCTCGCGTGGATTTTTCTTCCCAAAAATCATATATATTCCAAAAAAATCTCAGTCGGTTTTTATCCCGTTTGGACTCCGTTTGATATGGATATTCTGCGAAATAGAAAACATGCAACAAACAGGAACTGGCACTGGGCACTGGATCAATATGTTAGTCCCAAAAATAGTAAAAAAAAGTTGCCAAAAGTATATGAAAGTTGTAGAATATTGGCATGGAACAATCAAAAATTATAGATACTACGGAGACGTATCAGCATCCCCAAGCTTAATTCCTGCTCGTCCTCGAGTAGGTAAATGATAAAAAAGATAATTTTTGATGTGGAATGCTACCTAGCATAATCTTGATCACATATCTAATCATGGCATGAATATTAAGACACGAGTGATTCAAGGCAATAGTCTATTATTTGACATTAAGACAATAATACTTCAAGCATACTAATAAAGCAATCATGTCTTTTCAAAATAATATGGCCAAAGAAAGTTATCCCTACAAAATCATATGGTCTGGCTATGCTCCATCTTCACCACACAAAATATTCAAATCATGCACAACCCCGATGACAAGCCAAGCAATTGTTTCATACTTTTGACGTTCTCAAACCTTTTCAAGTTTCACGCAATACATGAGCGTGAGCCATGGACATAGCACTATAGGTGGAATAGAATGGTGGTTGTGGAGAAGACAAAAAGGAGAAGATAGTCTCACATCAACTACGCGTATCAACGGGCTATGGAGATGCCCATCAATAGATATCAATGTGAGTGAGTAGGGATTGCCATGCAACAGATGCACTAGAGCTATAAGTGTATGAAAGCTTAAACTGAAACTAAGTGGGTGTGCATCCAACTTGCTTGCTCATGAAGACCTCAGGCATTTGAGGAAGCCCATCATCGGAATATACAAGCCAAGTTCTATAATGAAAATTCCCACTAGTATATGAAAGTGATAACTCAAGAGACTCTCTATATGAAGAACATGGTGCTACTTTGAAGCACAAGTGTGCTAAAAGGATAGTAACATTGCCCCTTCTCTCTTTTTCTCTCATTTTTTGTTTTTTTATTTTTTTTTATTTTTTTGGTGGGCTTCTGATAGAGGCAAAGGTGTCCCGATGTTTCGATTAGATGGTGGCTATCGTTTCTGAGGGAGTCAACCTTGACAATCCGACTACGAACGTGCGAGACGTTGCGCCTTAGCAATCGCTAAACCAACTTCCGAGGGGTTATTGACCACGCCGGAGCATGATCAACCTGACCACGAGGGTCTGTTTCCTGCAAGCAAATGAAGAACAAGCAAGAAACTGAGATTGCAATCTGGATATTGCGAATATAAGATGAAAGCTTTATTGATCAAGGTGGGGTTCTGTGACGTCTTGGTCTGGTCGTTGGACACAAACGAAGTACGAGAAGTTGCAGCTATGGCGAACTTTTAATCTAAACAAAACCCAAAGCCTAAACGATGCCCTAAGGGCTGTATATATGGAGGAGAGAGGGGGAATTTCGTGGACCTTGGTGGAGGGGTCCGAAACCAACCCTAACTCTTGTTTCCCCACACATACGGACTCTAAAAACAGCCTATACTTAAGTACTTCGAAAATACATGGGCTTGGCCCAATAATAAGGTGACGCAGCACCTAGAATAGCCTATGGACGAATATTATGAAGTGGCATCTTGTATATTTAGTCCAAGGCTTCATGCACTCCTTATGGCGGCTTCAAAGTCCTGAAATCATCACTTGTAACTCCGTTCTTGATCCCCTTGCGCATGCCATCAACTCCATGCGTGTTCTTGCTCCAATGTTCATCCCTCTCCAAGCTAGGCCCTTCATTTGTAAGCAAAACAAATGTATCCAATTTAGGCAGCATCATAATCTCATGAACATTAGAATCATTACCAAGAAACAAAAGTACCTGGTAATTTAATTGGCGTGCGCGAGCTCTAGTAATTGGTCCAGTATATGTAACAGTAGGGGCTGTGGGTGTAACAATGGTATTGATGTCCTCATCATCCTCCCCTTCTTGAAATGAAGTCGTCCTCGACGGAAGCTCATCTTCCTCACCCAAATAAGGCTTCAAATCTGCAATGTTAAAAGTGGGACTAACCCCAAAATCTGCAGGTAGCTCAAGTTTATATGCATTATCATTTATTTTCTCTAACACCTTAAAAGGACCATCAGCACGTGGCATTAGCTTTGATTTGCGCAAATTAGGAAATCTACCTTTACGCAAATGTAACCAAACAAGATCTCCAGGTGCAAACACAACATGTTTTCTACCCTTATCTCCAGCAAGTTTATATTTAGCATTCTTACGCTCAATGTTTTCCTTAGTTAACTCATGCATTTTTAAAATCAATTCAGAACGTTCTTTAGCATCATGCACGAGGTAGGAAACCATACACAATTTCAAAAGGGCACATCTTAGTAGTAGAATGCAATGAACGATTATAAGCAAATTCAATATGAGGCAAGCATTCTTCCCACATTTTCTTATTATTCTTCAAAACAGCCCTAAGCAGAGTAGACAATGTTCTATTGACTACTTCAGTTTGTCCATCAGTTTGGGGGTGACAAGTAGTACTAAAAAGCAGTTTAGTCCCCAACTTAGACCATGAACATCTCCAAAAGTGGCTAAGAAATTTAGTATCACGATCTGAAACAATAGTATTAGGCAGACCATGCAAGCGAATAATTTCACGAAAGAACAAATCAGCAACATTAACAGCATCATCGCTTTTATGACATGGTATAAAGTGTGCCATTTTCGAGAATCTATCCACGACAACAAATATGTTATCCCTCCCCTTCTTTGTTCGAGGTAAACCTAAAACAAAGTCCATAGATATATCCTCCCAAGGAACACTAGGTACAGGCAAAGGCATATATAAACCATGAGGATTGAGTTGTGACTTAGCTTTTTGACATGTAGTGCTGCGAGCAACAAAACGCTCAACATCCCGTCTCATCTTTGGCCAAAAGAAATGTGTAGCAAGTACGTCCTCCGTCTTCTTCACGCCAAAGTGTCCCATTAGTCCTCCTCCATGCGCCTCCTGCAACAACAAAAGACGAACGAAGCTAGCTGGAATGCATAGCTTGTTAGCACGAAACACAAATCCATCGTTAAGAACGAACTTGTTCCAAGTTCTCCCTTCCTTACAATTCTGCAATACATCTTTAAATTCAGCATCATGAACATATTGATCTTTGATGGTCTCCAAACCAAATATTTTAAAGTCAAGTTGTGAAAGCATAGTATAACAACGAGACAAGGCATCAGCAATAACATTTTCTTTACCCTTCTTGTGTTTAATGACATAAGGGAAAGTCGCAATGAATTCAACCCATTTAGCATGTCTACGGTTCAGTTTAGCTTGACTTTTATTGTGTTTCAAAGATTCATGATCAGAATGTATAACAAATTCCTTGGGCCATAAATAATGTTGCCATGTTTCTAAGGTCCGAACAAGAGCATATAATTCTTTATCATAAGTAGAATAGTTCAGACTAGGCCCACTCAATTTTTCAGAAAAGTATGCAACAGGTTTTCCATCTTGTAATAACACACCTCCTAATCCAATTCCACTAGCATCACATTCAAGCTCAAAAGTCTTATTGAAATTAGGAAGTTGGAGTAAAGGAGCATGTGTCAACTTATCTTTCAATACCGTGAAGGCTTCTTCCTGTGCGGTACCCCAAACAAAAGGCACATCCTTCTTTGTAAGCTCGTTGAGAGGTGCAGCAATGGTGCTGAAATCTCTCACAAAACGCCTATAGAAACCAGCGAGGCCAAGGAAACTCCTCACTTGTGTGACCGTTTTGGGCTGCGGCCAACTCTCAATAGCTTCAATCTTGGCTTTATCAACTTCAATTCCCTGTGGAGTAAAAACATAGCCAAGAAAAGATACTCGATCAGTGCAAAAGGTGCACTTTCCAAGGTTACCAAACAAACGTGCATCACGTAGAGCAATAAAAACAGCACGTAAATGTTCCAAATATTCCTCCAAAGTTTTGCTATAAATCAATATGTCATCAAAGTAAACTACCACAAATCGTCCAATGAAAGCACGTAAAACTTCATTCATTAACCTCATGAAAGTACTAGGTGCATTAGTTAACCCAAAAGGCATGACTAACCACTCATATAATCCAAACTTAGTTTTAAATGTTGTTTTCCATTCATCTCCCAATTTCATACGAATTTGATGGTATCCACTACGCAAATCAACTTTGGAGAATATTGTAGAGCCACTCAATTCATCAAGCATATCATCTAGCCTAGGAATAGGATGACGATAACGAATAGTAATATTATTAATGCCTCTACAATCAACGCACATACGCGACGTACCATCCTTTTTCGGCACTAAAATGATAGGAACAGCACAAGGACTAAGGGATTCGCGTATATAACCTTTGTCGAGCAGTTCTTGTACTTGACGCATAATCTCCTTCGTCTCCTCTGGATTGGTACGGTATGGTGCACGGTTGGGTAATGATGCACCGGGAATTAAGTCAATTTGATGCTCAATCCCTCGAATAGGTGGTAATCCCGGTGGCACGTCTTGTGGAAAGACGTCAGCGAACTCCTGCAAAATGTTAGTGACAGCTGGAGGCAAAGAGGAAGGCACGTCCTCGAATGAAAATAATGCCTCTTTGCACCAAAAGCATAGCAAACAGATTTGCAAAAATCTAGATCATCAATATCAGATTTGGTGGCAAGTAAACATGCACTTTTAAATTTAATTTCAGAAGCAACACTAGATTGTTTATTATTATTAGGCTGCATTTGTTGCTCAAATTCTTTTGCCACAATCTGATTTTCACTCTTATTTTTCTCCTGTTTTGCTTTATTAGCTCTATTAATATCATCTTTCAAAATGGAATCAGGAGTCATAGGAAGCAAAGTAATATTTTTATCCTTATGAACAAGAGTATACCGATTGTTTCTACCATGGTGAACAGAATTTTTATCAAATTGCCATGGTCTACCAAGTAATAAGGAACATGCTTGCATAGGTACCACATCACAATCAACATAATCAGCATATGTAGAGATACTAAAATGCACACGAACAATACGTGTTACCTTAACCTTGCCGCTGTTGTTGAACCATTGGATGTAGTAAGGATGTGGATGTGGTCTTGTGGTGAGAGATAGCTTCTCCACCATCTCCATGCTAGCCAAGTTATTGCAGCTCCCTCCATCTATGATGACGCGAACAGAACGTTCCTTCACAACTCCCTTTGTATGGAACAAATTATGCCTCTGATTTTGCTCAGCTTGTGTAACCTGCACACTCAAAACACGTTGAGCAACTAAATATTCATACCTGTCAGCATCTTCAGCAGCCATGTATTGCATCTCATGATCAGAATCATCTCCACCGTGTTCTTCACGTGTAATAAGAGCCAAAGTCTCCTCATCATAGTCACTAGCGGACTCATACCCACCATCCTCAGTAGCAATCATCACACGCTGAGATTGGCATTCTCTCGCAAAATGTCCTCTTCCCTTACAACGACGACAAATAATATCACTTGTGTGCCCTGTTGATGCCATGGAAGAAGAAGAGCTCTGCGCAGGTCCAGCAGGTGTGCTCTTGGCAGATAGTGGTGGTTGTGCCTGCTTTCTTGTATCACGGCTGGAGGTGGCAGCCGACGGAGGCTCCGGTGTAGCAGAACGTGTGGAAGTAGATGATGCATGTGGTGTCCATGATGAAGGTCGACCTGCAGAAAAGTTAGTCCGCGCCAATGCCTGTCGATCCTGCACTTCACGTTCAGCTTTACAAGCAAGATGGAATAAACGAGTGATATTAGTATACTCCTTATACTCTAGAATCGTCTGAATCTCTCTATTTAATCCACCCATAAAACGTGCAAGCATAGCTTCATTCTCCTCAACAATACCACATCTAATCATGCCAGTTTGTAATTCCTGATAATATTCTTCTACAGAATTTTTTCCCTGTCTTAAGCGCTGCAATTTTTGAAGTAATTCACGTTGATAATATGGTGGAACCCAACGAGTACGCATAGCAGTTTTCAAAGCATCCCAAGTAGCAGGAATAGGATATAATCTACAATGCTCAGACCACCAAACACATGCAAAACTAGTGAATGCACAAACAGCAGCAGGAACACGTCTCTCCTCGGGATATTGTAAACATGTAAATCGTTGTTCAGTTTCTAACTCCCAAGTAAGATATATATCAGGAACATATCTACCCTCAAATGGTGGAATATTCAATTTTAGTTTAGGGAGATGGTCATGATCTCGTACCTGAGGGTGAGCCCTACCATTGCCATTATTTGCATGTGGACGACCTGGTGGTTGCTGTGCTGGTGGTGGCAGGTAGTTCTGATTTTGATCAACCTCATCCTCGCAATCGCCGGCAAAATCATCCTCCTCCGCATCAGCAGCAGGAGCCACAGAAGTATCAACAGCAGCACCAACAGTTTGGCCAGGTGCAAGAGGGAGACGGCTCGCTCGGCGGAGGGCTATTTCACGATGTGTAGGTAGTCATTGTTGTTGTTGTTGTAGAGGTGCGTTAGGTGCAGCCGGTGGTGGTGGTGGAAGACGCGCGAGCAATTCATTAAACCTGTTATCGAGCTTTGTTTCGAACGTCTTCTCCATGTCATCTATCTTCTCCATGGCCTCTTCAAATCTGTTTAGCACATCTTGCACCTGTCCACTCATCATTTGCTGAAACTTATCATGAAGCTCCTTGTTCGTCAAGTTCTCCCAGTTAGTCTTGTCGGCTTGTGATCCTGGCATGGTTAGCAGCAATAGAAACACACAAGAATATGATCCTACAGACTACTAACAAGTGGTGGTGGTGGCGGGTGTCACAAATCCGTCAAGCAAATCTCAAATTCTTACCAGTTCTTACCCAGCAGCAGACGGTGATCGGCAACCGTTGTAGTCAAAACTCTCAAAAGCTTGGATAGAGCGATTGCCAGGGAGAGTCAAACGCACGACGTAGATGTATGTGGAGTTGGGAAGGCTTATAGTATGGTAGCAAAAAGGGTCAGCAATAATCAATTCAGAGATGCAAAGTTGAATAAACGCTCAACGACGGTACTGTGCTGGTCCTAGGCTAGACCGTGCTAGAGACGCGAGCCTAGAACACTAACAAAATCACGGCGCTGCACGTAAATAAGGGAAAAGCACACTCCGGAACTCTTTTTTTTTTGCTCTTTTTTTTGCGCTCCTTTTTTTGCGAAAAATCACTATAATGGCGAGTGTCTCAAAACTCTTCCCTCGTCAAACTGATAGGATGGGCACGAAAAAAAAATTCACTTTTTTTTTGGGAAATCAGGGCAGCGACGACGAAAAAGTGCGACAAAAAATCACTATGATGGCACGTGGCTCAAAAGACTCAGAAAAGCCTAAAAATAGGATAGGGAAAAAATATTTTTGCCCGTGAAAATTTTGGCCTAAAAACTGCCCGGAGGTCTCCAGACTCTTTTTTTCGAGACCTACGCAGGCAAGGTAACACGAATCGGAATTTAGATTGATCTCAAGAACAAACCTAATATGAGAAGAACTCGGATTGGTGGTGGATATATGGTTGTGGTATATGGCAGCGGTGGTGGTATATGGTAGCGGTGGTGGTATATGGATACGGATTGGTGGTGGTATATGGATACAGATTCAGAGCGGTGGCGGATAAGAAATGGTGGTAGATGGCAAGGCGATGATGATGGTGCGGCAGCGGCGTGACAACTTATGACCAGAACTCGAAACTCTAAAAGACTAGACTCTAAGACCAGCAACTTGACACGACGATGCAACCGCAAATTCAACAAAGCAAAAACCCTAAAAAGATTATGCAAAGGCTCAGATTGGTTCGGATATGATGAACTAACCCTAATTTTTTTTGTGGCTTTTTTGTGGACTGTAGGTATGAAGAACAGACTCGATCTAATCTACGAAAAACTGTAAAATCTCACCGAGCAACCTGGAAATCTGATACCACTTGATAGAGGCAAAGGTGTCCCAATGTTTCGATGAGATGGTGGCTATCGTTTCTGGGGGAGTCGACCTTGACGATCCGACTACGAACGTGCGAGACGTCACGCCTTAGCAATCGCTAAACCAACTTCCGAGGGGTTATTGACCACACCGGAGCACGATCAACCTGACCACGAGGGTCTGTTTCCTGCAAGCAAACGAAGAACAAGCAAGAAACTGAGATTGCAATCTGGATATTGCGAATATAAGATGAAAGCTTTATTGATCAAGGTGGGGTTCTGTGACGTCTTGGTCTGGTCGTTGGACACAAACGAAGTACGAGAAGTTGCAGCTATGGCGAACTTTTAATCTAAACAAAACCCAAAGCCTAAACGATGCCCTAAGGGCTGTATATATGGAGGAGAGAGGGGGAATTTCGTGGCCCTTGGTGGAGGGGTCCGAAACCAACCCTAAATCTTCTTTCCCCACACATACGGACTCTAAAAACAGCCTATACTTAAGTACTTCGAAAATACATGGGCCTGGCCCAATAATAAGGTGACGCAGCACCTAGAATAGCCTATGGACGAATATTATGAAGTGGCATCTTGTATATTTAGTCCAAGGCTTCATGCACTCCTTATGGCGGCTTCAAAGTCCTGAAATCATCACTTGTAACTCTGTTCTTGATCCCCTTGCGCATGCCATCAACTCCATGCGTGTTCTTGCTCCAATGTTCATCCCTCTCCAAGCTAGGCCCTTCATTTGTAAGCAAAACAAATGTATCCAATTTAGGCAGCATCATAATCTCATGAACATTAGAATCATTACCAAGAAACGAAAGTACCTGGTAATTTAATTGGCGTGCGCGAGCTCTAGTAATTGGTCCAGTATATGTAATAGTAGGGGCTATGGGTGTGACAATGGTATTGATGTCCTCATCAGCTTCTTTGGCCTTTTTGTATTTGGGCTTCTTTGGCCTCTTTTATTTATTTTTAGAGTCTGGAGTCTCATCCCGACTTGTGGGGGAATCATAGTCTCCATCATCCTTTCCTCACTGGGGAAATGCTCTAATAATGATGATCATCACACTTTTATTTACTTACAACTCAATATTACAACTCGATATCTAGAACAAAGATATGACTCTATATGAATGCCTCCGGCGGTGTATCGGGATGTGCAATGATCTAGCGTAGCAATGACATAAAAAAATGGACAAGCCATGAAAACATCATGCTAGCTATCTTACGATCATGCAAAGCAATATGACAATAAATGCTCAAGTCATGTATATGATGATGATGGAAGTTGCATGGCAATATATCTCGGAATGGCTATGGAAATGCCATGATAGGTAGGTATGGTGGATGTTTTGAGGAAGGTATATGGTGGGTTTATGGTACCGGCGAAAGTTGCGCGGTACTAGAGAGGCTAGCAATGGTGGAAGGGTGAGAGTGCGTATAATCCATGGACTCAACATTAGTCATAAAGAACTCACATACTTATTGCAAAAGTCTATTAGCTATCGAAACAAAGTACTACACGCATGCTCCTAGGGGGATAGATTGGTAGGAAAAGACCATCGCTCGTCCCCGACCGCCACTCATAAGGAAGACAATCAATAAATAAATCATGCTCCGACTTCATCACATAACGGTTCACCATACGTGCATGCTACGGGAATCACAAACCTCAACACAAGTATTTCTACTAATCCACAACTATCCACTAGCATGACTCTAATATCACTATCTTTATATTGCAAAACTATTGCAAGGAATCAAACATATCATATTCAGCGATCTACAAGTTTTATGTAGGATTTTATGACTAACCATGTGAATGACCAGTTCCTGTCAACCCTCTAAATAGATATAAGTGAAGCAAGAGAGTTTAATTCTTTCTACAAAATATATGCCCATGCTCTAACAAATATAAGTGAAGCAAAAGAGCATTCTACAAATGGCGGTTTTCTATGTAAAGAGAAACAGGCAATCCAAACTTCAAATGATATAAATGAAGCACATGAAGCATTCTATAAGGCCATACTCAAAAGATATAAGTGAAGTGCCTAGAGCATTCTATAAATCAACCAAGGACTATATCATAACATCATGGTGCATAAAATAAAAATTAAAACTAAATGCAAAAGACGCTCCAAGACCGCACATATCACATGAATGAAACGAATCCGAAAACATACCGATACATGTTGAAGCAAGAGGGGATGCCTTCCGGGGCATCCCCAAGCTTAGACACTTGAGTCTCCTTGAATATTTACTTGGGGTGCCTCGGGCATCCCCAAGCTTGAGATCTTGCCTCTCTTCCTTCTCCTCACATCGAGACCTTCTCGATCATCGAACCTTCATCCACACAAAACTTCAACAGAAAACTTGGTAAGATCCGTTAGTATAATAAAGCAAATAACTACTATAAGTACTGTTGCAAATCAATTCATATTTTTTTTGAATTATAGCTACTGTAGAATAACTTTTCCATGGCTTAATCCACTGATTTAAATCGATAGTTTCATCAAAACAAGCAAACTATGCATCAAAAACAGAATCTGTCTAAAACAGAACAGTCTGTAATAATATGAACATTCACCATACTTATGATACTTGGAAAATTCTACAACAATTAGTAAAAATAAACAATTTGTAGAGAAAGACAGTGCAAAGAGAATCAGAACCATTTGACATTCCAGTAAAAAATGTAAAATCGCGCACTACAACCAAAGTTTCTGTCCTGCACCGCACAAACCAACAAGCATTGTAAACATCCTAAAGGCAAACCTTGGCACATTATTTTTATAATACAATGGAATTGTAAAAGGGGATAATTATTTTTATTGAAAAGTTTCTGTAATCAAGATTCACAAAGTTTCCGTGAGCATGAACAAAGTTCAAGGCTAGCTCCCACTTCAACAATGCTTGTCTCTCTCACTTTCACTTTCCTTTTGGAAAAAGTTTTGGGTTCCCCTATTTATTTTTGTTGTTTTTGAACTATATAAAAGCACTCAACAGAAATAAATGAATCTCTAAAACTTCCGGGTTGTCTCCCTGGCAGCGCTTTCTTTAAAGCCATTAAGCTAGGCATATAGTGCTCAAGTAGTGAATCCACCCGGATCCCAAGGTATATCAAAGCCAATTTTAATTAACGATGATTTGTAATTTAGTAGTGAGCACAAAGTAACATATATCATGTAATGACGAAGTCTAACTCTCTTCCTATGCATCGGCATGTCATAAAAGAACAATTCATGCACACATAGTAAAGGCTAATGCATAGTATAAACAGTTTCTTGCAATTTTATCATATTGGAAACATAGAGAGGTGGAGATATAGTCCCTCTCTCATAATAATTGCAAGTAGGAGCAGCAAGCACATGCATATTATATCCATCAAAATCATCATGTGTAGTAGTAAAAGGCAACCCATCAATATAATCCTTAATATGCACAAACTTCTCCGATATAGTGTAGTTTGGAGAATTCAAAAAGATAATAGGACTATCATGTGTGGGTGCGATAGCAACAATTTCATGTTTAACATAAGGAACTATAGCAAGTTCATCTCCATAAGCATAATTCATATTGGAATTTTGGCCACAAGCATAGCAAGCATCATCAAAAAGGTATATTTCAAAAGAATCAACGGGATCATAGCAATTATCATAGCATTCATCCTTCGGTAAGCACGAAGGGAAATTAAACAATGTATGAGTTGAAGAGTTACTCTCATTAGAAGGTGGGCACGGTTGATCAATCCGCTCTTCCTCCTTTTGTTCTTCGCTCTCCTCCTCATCTTTTTCATCCAATGAGCTCACAGTTTCATCAATTTCTTCTTCCATAGATTCCTGCAAAATATTAGTCTCTTCTGGGACAGCGGAGACTTTCTCAATAAACGCATCAATATCGGAATTGTATTCATAATTCTCATAACAATATTTAAGGATAGCTAAATTTTTAGTTCGGTAGATAGCATCATAAAGACTTCCATATTCTTTGAACATAGATTCAATTTCATAAGCACCCATAAAAGCAACAAATTCTTCTATTTGTTCCACATCATAGTAGTCATATATACCTCTAGCATAAGAAGCCAAAGTTTCATTATCATTAAATTCACATGAAAAGGGAAGGTGTGGAGCCTTCATCCTAGAGCAACAAGTATAATCATATCTCAAGCATAGTTGCCTAGCATACCAATACAACATATATATTTGATCACATAATAGTTTCCTTTTTTGAGTCAAGCGATAATCCCTAAAGTATTCACGTTGATCCAACGTGTCTCCCAGTACCAAATTGAATGGGGTTTTCTCTGGATTATCAAAGTAGTACATAATATCTGTCACATAAAGAGCATCGAGGGTTTTAGGAGGTTCCTCATCTCCATGAGCAGCAAGTACACCTAATTTTTTTGGTATTTTGTGTAACATATCCATAACTAAAGATAAAGAACAACTAAGAACAGCAAATAAAAATTACTTAGTGATAAAGCAAACAAGCACACACGAGAATATTCACCCCACACTATGGCTCCCCAGCAACGGCGCCATAAAAAGGTCTTGATAACCCACAAGTATAGGGGATCGCAACAGTTTTTGATAAGTAAGAGTGTAGAACCCAACGAGGAGCTAAAGGCAGAACAAATATTCCCTCAAGTTCTATCGACCACCGATACAACTCTACGCACGCTTGATGTTCGCTTTACCTAGAACAAGTATGAAACTAGAAGTACTTTGTAGGTGTTGTTGGATAGGTTTGCAAGATAATAAAGAGCATGTAAATAAAAAGTAGGGTCTGTTTAGATAAAGACACAACTAACTTAGTTTTAGTAAAGAGCTTTTTATTACGAGAAAGTTATTTGTCCCTAGGCAATCGATAACTAGACCGGTAATCATTGTTGCAATTTTATTTGAGGGAGAGGCATAAGTTAACATACTTTCTCTACTTGGATCATATGCACTTATGATTGGAACTCTAGCAAGAATCCGCAACTACTAAAGATCATTGAGGTAAAACCCAACCATAGCATCAAAGTATCAAGTCCTCTTTATCCCATACGCAACAACCCCCTTACTCGGGTTTGTGTTTCAGTCACTCACGCAACCCACTATAAGCGAATCATGAACGTATTACAACACCCTACAGCGGGGATCCCTCACGCTTGCGTGACACGAAGAGCACCATAGGACAGCACCAATAATAAAACATGCAACTCAAACCAATCACGATCATCAAATAACCCATAGGACAAACAGATCTACTCAAACATCATAGGATAGCCATACATCATTGGGAAATAATATATAGCGTTGAGCACCATGTTTAAGTAGAGATTACAGCGGGTAAAAGTGGGGTTACACCGCTACATAGAGGGGGGAAGAGTTGGTGATGATGGCGGTGATGTTGTTGGTGAAGATTGCGGTGATGATGGCCCCCGGTGGCACTCCGGTGCCACCAGAAGCGAGGGGGAGAGAGAGCCCCCTCCTTCTTCTTCTTCCTTGACCTCCTCCCTAGATGGGAGAAGGGTTTCCCCTTTGGTACTTGGTCTCCATGGCGTGGGAGGGGCGAGAGCCCCTCCGAGATTGGATTTGTCTCTCTGTCTCTCTCTGTTTCTATGTTCTCAGATTCTACCCTTTCACCGTTTCTTATATTCCCGGAGATCCATAACTCCGATTGGGCTGAAATTTTAACACAATCTCTATCTGGATATTAGCTTTCTTGCGGCGAAAGAAGGGCATCAACCGCCTTACGGGGTGGCCACGAGGGTCAAGGGCGCGCCCCCTGCCTCGTGCCTCCCTCGGGCACCGTCTCGCATGGATTTTTCTTCCCAAAAATCACATATATTCCAAAAAGAATCTCTGTCAGTTTTTATCCCCTTTGGACTCTGTTTGATATGGATATTCTGCAAAACAAAAAACATGCAACAAACAGGAACTGGCACTGGGCAGTGGATCAATATGTTAGTCCCAAAAATAGTATAAAAAGTTGCCAAAAGTATATGAAAGTTGTAGAATATTGGCATGGAACAATCAAAAATTATAGATACAACGGAGACGTATCAGTGGCTCACAACTCGTAGTGTACTGCGAGCCACCCGCCACCCCCAGACGCACGCACCCACACACACACCGCGAATCCACCGCAACTACGATGCATGTTAGATTAATTATCCCGCGGTGAACATACATGTTACCAAAGGAGGGACGTTTTAATTTCAAAAAAATCACAGAGATCATTAAGACATTTTAGTACGTTGATTGATTTATTTTCTATGGGTATAATGTGCAAAAATCAAATTTGAGCTACAAGCACACGTGACAGTGCACCTAAATGGATTGCAAAAACACATGTGTATCAATGGGTGTATGTTTACTCCCCGTGCAACAAATTTCAAACATTGAGAATCTTGATTTTTAAATTCTAGTACATCCAAAACTTATTTGAAGTTCATGAAACTTATCGTGTTGTCATATGGACACCAATACAAAGTGGCACTGTACTTTTTTTGTCAAGTTTGAGACCAGTTTTGATGTAATCTTTATCAAATTACAGACGGGAGATTATTAATAATTGGGAACCAATATCCCAAACGGATTATTTATTTGAACCGTGAGCGTTAGACAAACAATGGATACGTGCCATGCTTCGGTTAAGCAATAAAGCGGCAGCATTAATCATCCAAATAGAAAAACAATATACTTGTCGCCACGCGACCCGTGTGGCGTACGACCAGGCGTGAGTTGATAGGACGCATGCGAGAAGTTCGCCGCGCACACAGACGGGGAGGTGTGCGTGCACATGTGTGAATTGACGGAAATGTGCTCGCTGCGCAGTGTCATCGGGAGGCGTGCGAGTAGCTGTGTGAAACTTTGGTAGGCATGCCAGCAGTCCGGTGCGCAAGCTCACCGGGAGGCGAGCCATCGGTTTGACCGCAGTCCGCCTCTCTCCCACAACTCCAATTACTCCATATTAATGGTGCGCCCAAGTGGCCGCACCCCCCATCCTCGCTACGCACACACAATCCTCTCTCTCCGCTTGCATCCTCGACGCCGCTCTCAGTCCTCAAAGCCATTAGTGTATGAGGATGCCACCGAAGTGCCCCATCGAAGGGAGTGGCGACGCCGGGGCTGCTAAAGCACCGGAGCACGGCGTGGAGATGGAGACAGAGGTTGCCGTCACCGTCGGCGAGTCATCGCTGCACCCTAATGTCGTCGATGGCGTCGAGCTTTCATAGCCGGAGGCGGAGTTCCACATTGACTCAGAGGACCACTCTGGCGATGACTCCGACGACCAGTCCGGCGACGACTCTGACGACCACTCCGGCGTCGACTCCGACAACGACGGACAGCCGGTTAGTCATCTATACCCATTTATATGTCAAATAGATCATAGGGTTTCTCTGGTTACTCCTGCCTCCCCATTTTTGGAATAGAAATCATGTGGTTATATTCTCCCAATCCATGAAATCTGAGTAAGTTTCGTTAGATCCGTGTAGTGTATTGATTGTTTGAATCGTACACATAATAAGTGATTAGTTGTTTCATCTGTGCAAATGATTTCTGCTAGTAATCCGAATAGGGTTAGTGTTCATGCTAATAATTCCTAGCCAGGAATTGACAATTGATTTTGAATGACCTACCTATGTTTGTGCCATTATTTTCTTCAAGATTGGTTTGTACATAGACGAATGTGCTTAAAAATCGAACCATAATCTCTGGATATGTATTAATAAATAGCCCTAAATTCCTAATCCTACTTCACGGCATGTAATCAGTGATTTGATGCCAAATTTGTTTTACTATTTGTATAGGTGTTGTCTAACGATGTGGACAGAGAGGATGAAGATGCCCAGAGAAGGTACAAGAGGCGAATCCTGAGGGAGCTTTATGCGGGAATGCATAACAGGCGTATTAGGACCTGGAACGATGGCTATGGATGCCCATTTTGCCACCACAAGATTCATGACGCGTATCTAAGTGTTCTGGCGCATGCAAGAGGACGGGTCGTTGGCTCCTTCAAGCAGAAGTATTCTCGCAGGGTGGCGCACGGCGCGTACGCCGAGTACCTGGAGAAACTTCAGGATCATGCCGGCCTCATGTGAGATGAGATGTGGGATGGATCGAACTATGTACGCTTGAGTATACTTAATGACGGTTGAACTATGTACTTATGGTTGAACTATGCTTATGTACGTGTACGCTTATTATCTATGTCTGAGTATGTTAAATATTTTGCCAAATTTTGGTAAAAATTACAACGGGGGACCAATAAATCAAGACGGAGGTAGTACGTCAATCACATACGGTTCCAAAAATTGGAACCGTGTTCAATGACTTTCATTTTGCCTGCTACATCAATCACACACAGTTCGCTCTAGCAAACCGTCGCCCCAAAATTCTTTGCGGGACAGAAAACCATAACCACCCAATTCAAAAAAGAAAAAAGAAAACCCTCATCATCCCCACGTCACAAAAACCATCACCCCGCCCGCCACCTCCTCGGCCCCTCCGGTACGTTCCCCATTCACACCTGCACAAGCTCCTCCGCATCTATGCCATGGCACCTCCTATCGCGGAGGTAAACACTTAGCTCGACACCTGTCGCCGCCGCCAGGCTGCTGGCAAAGCCCACCGCATTTCGCCACTTCCGCTTGGCGCCGCCTATCGCCATCGACTTTCTCGACGTTGCTCACGGTCAACCCAGCTCCGCTCGGTTGGGGAATCTGCCTACCGAGGGTTCTTTCTCATGGACGACAAGGTAACTAATTTAACGAGATATTATCCCATCTCTTATCCCAGTTCATCTGCATCCTTTAATCACCCGACGGAAATTGCCGTGAATTCATTTTTATTCGAGCTGATTTGAGGGTTTTCTTCCATTCATAGAATGTACAGTGCGCCGACACTTCAGGACTTGGCGACCGCCGCCAGAGATTCCATCTCATCGTACTAGATAACTTGAGGACGCACGCGGTATGTTCAATCTCACCCTAAATCAGTTGGCATGGCCTACTTTCCTGAACATATTCTAAATATTACTACATTTGGATAAAAGGTGCCACATGCACCATATACGTCAAAGGGGATTTTTCCCATCTTCTTTCTATATTAGGCAAATTAATGATGTATTGTTCATTTGATTACTCTCATATTTCCATGACATCATGTTTACCCTATCTGTTTAATTATAGACTTGTGTCTTTCGATTTCAACTGCTATATAGTTCTTTCAATTTGGGCCCATATTTGCATGTTACCATATTTTCTTTAACAATCCTACCATTTTCTGTAGGACATCCCTCGCTATGCAACAGACTATGTAGTGCATAATTTTTCCCTTTACATACATCAAGGCTCCACAAATGTCATACTGCACACAAACCATGGATTTACAATAGTTGATACTGTAAGACTTGATGAACGTGGTGACTCCTATTTTGGCACTGGCTTTTGGAATGAAATTGCAAAGTTTTATGTACTGAAAGCTCGCACTAAAATTGCACTGCACATAGAAGGGCCTGATCATGAGATATATGCTAACTTCCCCGACAAAATCATCCGTCCAGACTTTGTTCGAAGTAAGTTTTCTTTTCAACTATCTGCATATGTTGACTTACCCAGCAATGTCAAATGAATTGTGTAGTATTTAAGCCGCCAATTGTTATTCCCTTTTCTTACTATATCCCTACCTAATAACTTCTAGTTACCAATACACTTTTCTATTGCCCTGTTTTAACTAAATATTCCCTGTACTCCCATTTTCATCAGAAAGCGCCGCTGACAAGGAGACTCCGGAGGTGGAGAACGGGGCTGCCAACAAGCGAAGGCGGGGCGAGCTAGAACCGCAAGTGACTCCAGCAGGCCTAGACTTAATCAGCAGCCTCCCCGATGATATGTTGAGAGTCATCATCTCCCTCCTCCCAATCAAATATGGGGTGCAGACAACCCTCTTTTCCCGGCGGTGGCGCCCCTATGGAACTCTAGCCCTCTCGACCTCATCGACACCCACGAGCTCTTCCATGGCTATCGCAAAAGCTTGGATGCGTTCTCCAAGATCCTTGGCAGTCACCTTGGCCCAACCAAAGGCCTTAGAATGGGCAAGTTCCATTCCAACGGCAAGGACCGAGCCAAGCTTGACGACTGGTTCTGATCCCCCGCCCTAGATCAGATCGAGGAGCTCACTTTTGATGATGGGCAAATGCGGTCGCTGCCAACATCCGCACTCTACCTCGCGCCCACGCTGCGCGTCGCCAAGTTCAGGAACTGCCATTTCCCACCCCTTAATGACGCGCCCGCTCTTATTCTACCACGACTGAAGCACCTCGAGCTCGTCGTCGTCTGCCTCTCAAAAGGTGACATGGAGCGCCTGCTCCGTGGCTGTACTGCACTCGAGTACCTTCGTCTTCAGGCGATCAATGGGTTGAGTATCTTCCACATCACCTCCATGACTTCCCGGACTATTTATGTGTGTTGCTGGTGCGTCAGGAAGACATCACAAAAGGTGGACCACGATATGGTCATCCAGGACACACCTGCACTTGAGAGATTACTTGTAGTTGATCAAGAAGGTCCAACAAGAATCAATTTCATTTCTGCACCGAAATTGATAGTGGTGGGCTACTCGTCTAACAAATACTCCGAATTTGTTATTGGATCCACACCCGTTCAGGTACAACAGCCACCTTCTACCTCTCCTTCTACAAATTAACATTATTTCTAATTTTGAAGATGTTTGTTCGTCTATCATTCAGAAAATGATTCCGACAAGCTTGACCCCGAAACTGCGCACAGTGAAGGTCTTGGCACTAGAATCTATCGGGCCCGACCTGGAGCAAGTTGTCAGTTTCCTGAGGTGCTTTCCGTGCCTGGAGAAGCTATATATCGAGGTGATGTTCCTTTCCTGTTAAATGTTAACCATAAGGGAGTTCAATTTGTGAAAGCTTTTTCCAAGTTTACAATGACAATGTACTACAATTTCTGAAGGTTCTTTTGGAGGATTTCAGTACATACATGCCCCCCCCCCCCGATATTGGTTGCTTGATCCATATGGTTACATTCAATAAGCATTTCTCCTTTGGACTCATCTATACTAGTTTTCTTAGGGAACTTTTCATCCACTCCAACCTCTTGTGAAGAAGGCTACATTTTTCTAGAATGTAATCAAATGCCCATGTTAATTATGTCAGATGAAGATGTCATGTTAGTGCATTTTACGAATCCTGCAAACCAAATAGCTAGGCATGTAGTAATGTTCAAAACTGCATGTAGGCACTAACATGTTTTCTTCTTTTGCAGATAAGATTAGGCCCAATGGTGGATAATGTGATACAATATAACAATCACGTCGAATGCCTAGATCTACATCTCTCGGAAATTACTTTGAACTCCTACGAGGGACCTTACCGGAGATTATATTTGCTAGGTTCTTTGTTCTTAGAGCAAGGGTGCTGAAGGAAAAGAGGTTTGCCCTACATTTGTTTCGCAAAAATGAATGGTCTGTTGATCAGCGCCGGCGCCTGCGGCAGAATGGAGTAGGCTCCAAAAATGCTGAATTTCATTTTGAAACTTCAGATGACAGAGTAATCTAAAGTCATCGGGTCAACCCCATACATGACTTCTCAGTGGCTGACCCCTTTGCAAAAATTGTGAGGTTTCGAAGCCAGACTTAGAAGCGGTGATAATAGTTTGAACCTCTCTGATATCCATGCTCAACGCATCAGCGCGAGCGTTTGCAGCTGATGAGCTCAATTTCATTTCTAATATCAGTTTGAACCTTGTAATCTTCAAATTTGAGCCATATAACTCTGGAATTTGAACCTTGTAACATTTCGAGCTTTTGTGGTACAATCGTTGAAATGGCATCGTATGAGACTCGTATATTGCTAGTACTATTTTGACCTTAATATGCAATGGTCTTAGATTTTATTAACCATTCTCGAATCAGTTTACCTTGTCGATCTCACAGCACACGATCTGTATAGCTAACTCGACTGCGATCTTCGACAATATTGCACATAGTTGGTTTCTTCCACCATGTGAACTTTAGAGCGCAGAATTAGTTATCGCACTCGACTGTCCATCATCACCCTTCTGTGTAACTTTGACCTCATTACCCAAGGGTAAACTTATGACCAAAGTCGTTCCACACACTTCGTTTTTACAAAGCTTTTTGCCAGTAAACGCCCATGATTTGTCCCTCTTCTAGCCGACGAGTGGCCAAACTAGCCGGGAGGGAAGCTTGCGCGATAAACAGCGCAGTAGCGCGTGAACAGGCTCTTCGAGCCCACGCGCTAGGGTGCGGTGTTGTCAAGCGTGCACTAGATTCTGGAATCCTCCGCTATGAATGCCGTGACAAGACATGACGATTACAGGCCGGCCGACCCCCATTTATTACAGCGGCCATTTTAACCTACCCTTGTGTCTCTTCAACCTTTCGATCGTGGCCCACCATTGCAAGAAGCACACCCACCATGAGAAATTCTTAGAGGGTATCCTGCGGGGCTCCAATGGCGCTCCGAGCGGCTGCCGATGACGAGAAGCAGTTCACCATGCGTGCCGTGGTGGACACCCATAGAAGGTTCATGGACCTCTCGGTGGTGTACACCAACGACCCGGTCTGGGTGGAGCACTCCATCCACATCATGGAGTTGTTGCTTGCCGAGGAGAAGTACAAGGTGGTCGGGTTCGACCTCGAGTACATCCGCGCTCGTGCCGGGTCTCGTCCCAAGGTCGTTGTTGCCCAGATGTGCATGCGCCACCACATCCTTGTCTACCACTACTGCATGGCCATAAAGCCTTGCGAGCATTTCTCCAGGTTTGTCAACAGCCCCCACTACATGTTCGCTACGGTGGACATCACCAACGATGTAAAGGCGCTCGAGAATTTGGGCATCGCCTGCCAGAATCTTGTTGACATCTAGGGCCAATACAAGATCCGAGGAAGCAAGGAGCATGAGAAGGACTCACTGGTTCACCTCGCCGAGGCCATCATCGACCCCTACTATAGAGACATGAAGGATTCGTGCAACAAGGACAAGCGTGCCTGGCACTCGGCCTGGATGGAGAAACTCGACAAAGCTCATGTCGTGTGCGCGGCCAAGGAGGCGTACACGAGCTACGACATGTACAGGCGGATCATTGACATGAGGAAGTCCCTCCTTCCCCAAAACGGCCAGGGATCTAGCTGGAAGCAGAGCAATGGCAAGAGTCTTCGCAACAATAAGTAGATGATTAGATCCTCGTTTCTCCTACTTTAGTATGCATGTAATTGCTTTCTTTGATGTGTGGAAATGTTGTGTCTAGTCCCTTGTGTAATTATATGCTTAATTTGGTTATGCAATGCTGTCTTTTTAAGTATATATGTTGATGTTATAGATCGAGCGTAGATGTTGTGCGGACAAATAAAATCACATCGCACACGGACTAAACAATGGAACCCGTCGGTGATGTTTTCATCAATCACTCACAATTGTATACCAACAATCGTTTTCTCACAACACACACAGCTTGTTAGCAGTAATCGTCTGTGTTGTTATCGGTGTTCGCACACGTATCCGATTACAGGCTTGTTTGCCTCGTATCACACACATCTTGTTCATTTGAACCGTTTCTGTTCTCATGTCTCAACGCAAACAGTTCATCCGAGTGAACTGCATGCCGTATATCGCACACACCTTTGATCTGGCTGACCGTTTCTTTTGTGCTACCTAATCACAAACAGTTCATCCGAGTGAACCGTATGCTGTCTATTGCACACGCCTTCATCTGGCTGCCTGTTTCTTTTGTTCCTCCTCATCGCAAACAGTTCAATGAACTGAAGCGTATGCCCTTCATCGCACATGCAAATAAAACTTGAACCGTGTTTGATGCATCCGTCATCGCAAACGTTTTATACATTTCTGACAGTTTTCATACAGCACCGTTTGCGATTATTATATCGCACACAGTTTCTCGAAGGGTCTCTGATTGTAGTGTCGCATTAGCAGCATCCTGCAATAGTGATATGAAGGATTGGAATATCACCAAAAAACTAGCCATGGTCGCGAGATCTTTTGTTTCACCTCTAGCCTACCCCAACTTGTTTGGGACTAAAGGCTTTCTTCTTCTTGTTACAGTGACGCGGCAGGTAACATTTTCTCCAACTTCATCCCTACCTGTTCGTTTTAATACAGCGTGCCCTTTTTAAAGTCAAATTTTTTATAATATGCGGTGTGCATGGGCATCTCCAACGGTCACCCAACATGGTACCACATTGGTCTGTGGACCGGTCCGGACATCCCTTTCTTGCAAACCGGAAGCAAACACGGGGGAGGAGGGCTCTGCGGGAGTCCGGCCCACCACCACCTAGGACTCTGACACCCTCGGCCCACTCAAATCCCCCTTCCGGTCCACTTCGCCCATGCTCACCCCCTGCTTTGCATCTGCACCCTCCTCGTCCAACGTCGTAGCTTTACCTTTTCGGCCACCACCCAGGCATCATAGGACGTCTGTAGCCCCCACCAATGCGCCTGCCCTCCTTGGACTACACCGTCGTCCACCCGGGATCCCTCCGCTCAGTTACCCTCCGCCGCCCTGTCGACGACGTCCATGGAGGACATCACGCCCGACAAGTATTCGGTCAAATGCCATCGAGCTTTTAGTTGAACTTCTTGTTGTTTTCTAGACTAAGCACGATGGCTAGCTACTTGATGAAGGAGGATGAGTTGTTGTGAAATGTATGGTTAACCGTATCTGCGAACTTTGTAGGCAGGACTCAAGGGGCTCGATCTTTTGGCAGCGCGTGGATGGTTCATTTCATGCATGAAAGCACTACGCCCTACGACATGCACATCATCCATGATCGTAAGTTTTGCTTTCTGATGCTCTACATGTTGGTTACTTCATTCATTCACTCAATGTTGCTCTACACGTTGGTTACTTCATTCATTCACTTAATGTTACTCTACACATTGTATATCCTACACGCTCTGCCGTGATGTACTACGGGACCAAGGGCAGGCCCCATTCACGCACATACATTGTTGGATAAAGCTCAAGAGGCAGCTTGTGTGGGACGACGTGTGCCAGCTGTGATTCTAGTATCGCTGAATTAGGAATCAGTTAATTCAAAAAACTTGTTGAACATCCGGTCATCTCAGATGTAATATTCACATTTGAACTATTGTTGTACTAGAAATAATTGCATGATATTTATGGATGAATTGTGCTATTTTTTATAATTACTTTGAGTGTTGTAAAATTAGAAAAAAAAAAGGAGAAACAACATGAAGTTTTTTTGTTAAGCAGACAAAACATAGTCCATTTTATGTAAATTATGCCCGAACTTTGCTAAACTCAGTCAGGTTTCATGAAATTCGTCCGGTTTCTTTAAAATTATTTTGAAACGGTTTCTTTAAACTTGTCTTGAAATGGATGCAGATAAGCGTTTGAGATGCCCTAAATGTTTGCCTGGACAGCGTTGGAGATGCCTTGAATGTTTAGCAAAAAAGAGTCCGGTGCCAGTGGCACCGGTGGTGCGATGGCAGAAACAGCTTGGACTAGACGCAGGCACCCAACTACATGGCAGCACAGCACATCACAGACAGCACCAATCCCTACAACCGCTTCCCGAACGCAACCAAGCACAAAAGAGAAAAGTGGGAAAGCAGCTGAAACCCCATCTGACCCACTGCAACGCAGCTGCGCCACAACGTCACTCACTGACACCCCGCGGACCCACGCCACGCCATGCGCGCAGCGAGCGGAGAATGGGAGTAGGAGTGGACGAAACGTGAGAAGACATCCCATGTGCACTCGCAGGGCCCACACTGCAGGCGTCACCCCTCCCGCCTCTTTTCCAGCTGGGAGGAATGCCGCCCTGTCCCGCCAACCGCCACGCCCACACTTCTACCAGTGCGTCGACCCCAACAAATCTTTTCGTTGCAAAATACTACCAATACAACTCATCACAACTACTAGTGGCACTAAAAAGAGAAGCTCTTCGGTTTAAAAAAAACAACGATTCATTCTGCAACGGGTTTTAATACGACATCGGTTCTTCACTCCTTTCATGGCAAAAAAGAAAAGAAAAATTGAAACTGGAAGGACGATCGGAAGTTCGGAACACGAACTCTCTCCTACGGCTGATTGATGATTTTCTTCTAAAACTTCACAAAGCAGCTAGTAGAAGACTAAAAATTACTACTCTACTATTGACGGATTTTAAAACAAGAACACCCCCACCAAAAATCACCAGAAGTGATCCCAAAAAACGGACAGTCTGATCTCCCACGGAAAAAAAAAACAAGAGACCTGAACCACCACCATCGACTCCCTCGATCTCGCCACCACCGCTGTACAGTTTGTGGTCGCATTTGCCGCTCGGTGGGTGTCCTCACCGCAGTAGGTCGGAGCGGGTGCTGGAGAGCTCCCTGCGGAGGCGGTGCGAGAAGAGCCTGCACGCGTCCATGCTCAGGTCCACGGCTGCCGCCAGCGCCACGAACGCCGCCGCGTCCTCCGCGCACCCGACGTGCGGAACCCCCACCTCCACCGTTGGCCGGCTGCACCGCCCTTCGCCCTGCACTGCCGCCGACATCACGAACCCGCGGTAGCTCCCGAAGGGCCAGAGACCGTACCCGCCGCTGAAGTCACCACTCCCGCGCGGGCTGCACCCAGGCGACCCGCTCCGGCCGAAGGGCTGCGCCGCCGTCAGGTCGATGACGAAGCGCCCCCCGCGGGAGGAAGGGACGTTGGACTCGGCGACAGAGACGCCGACGCCCATTCCGGTTGGGTCAGGAATCAGGAGCTCGAACCGGTACCCGAGGCTGTCGCCGGCCGCGCCAGCGCCACGCTCGCGCCAGCATTCCAGGCGGCCCCACGGCTTCCAAGTGCCGTCGCCGGGCCGGAGTACAAGCCACGCGCCCGGGTTGGACCGGCTCACGCGGTCGGAACCGGGGGACGCCACAAACGGCGTCACCATGGACGCCAGTGCCACCGGCGAACCCGATAGGTCGTGCACCGTCACCGACCATCCCTTCCGCTCCTTCCCTGCCCGCTCGCGGTCGGAACCGAACGACATCAGCCAGTTGCGGCCGCCACTCCCCGGATCGGAGTGCATTGATCTGGAACACCGAAATTTTGAGGAATTCCGTCAGAACAAAGCAACATTTGTTTGGGAATTGAGGTTGAATTGTTCACCATGATGACAATGACTCACCGAGAGCGGAGGTCGCTGTTACTGCGACAGGAGAACTTGCAGGTGAACATGGGCTGCATCATGCCACCCTGCACCTGGAGCACTTGCGGGCTGCACTCAGGCTCGCCATCGAACTGGAACACGAAGCGCGGGTCGGGCTCGGCGCGAACGGTGAGGTTAAGCTGCGCGGAGCCGGAGACGGCAGAGGCCTTACGGCCGCGCTTGTTGATGGAGAGCCAGCCGCTGTGGAACACGATGGGCTTCCCCACCGCGGTCTTGAGGTCCAGCGGGATGACCACCTTCCCGAGCAGCCGGCCGGAGTTGACCCCGCAAGTGGTGCCCCGCCGCCCGGCGTACACGGCAACCTTGAGCCTCGCGGATCGGGCGACGAACAGGGACGGCTTGGCCGTGACGCGGTCGAGGTCGGCCTTGGAGAGGTGGAAGGCGGCCGCCAGTGCGCCCGTCGCGGCGGGACCCTGCGTCATGTCGTCCGAGGGAAGCAGCGGGGCCGCGGCAGTCTGAAGCGGCAGCTTGTTGAGCCGGATCGTGCAGTAGCACGGCGAGGTGGTGGGGTGCACGCCGGCGCCGGCGCCGGCGGGGCTCGGGGCGACCGGCATTTTGAGGGCCAGGTTGCCGACCAGCACCCGCACGAACGGGCACGGGTCCATCTCAAGGCCCTGCTTCCACTCTCACTACGGCCACCTCGTCCTTCGTAACTTCTTCTTCTTCTCGGCGGTGGCTGGCTTCTGTATCTTCGTTCTGTTTCTTTGAACGGCGATGGCGGAGCAAGAAAAGGTTGATGTTCCGGAGAGACGATGGGGAAGGTGTGGTGACGAGGGATAATAGGGTACAAAGCCCGCCTTTGGGTGTAGCCAGCCTGGATCCCCCTTAGCTGTGGCCGGGGCGGAGCGGGGCCTCCTATTCCAACCCATCCACCTCCCCGTAGCACCCACCTACAGATGGGTCCCAGCATACCTGGTCCACCAGCCATCGGTTTAAGAAAACATCTCATGACGGTGTCTCTGGAAAAGCGGCCTGCTCGGAGGTGTGACACGCGACCGCACTGGATCCGGCCATGCGGAGCTCTCCCCTGCACTCTCGCGGTAGCGACTTTTTTTTTCTTTTCTTTTGAAGCTATTCTCGCGGTAGTGACTTTTCCCCTCAGCAATTAAGGGTCTTTTTGATTCGTAGGATTTTGAAAATATAGGAATAGAAAAAGTGTAGGATTGGCGTGACATGTCCATTTGAATCCTATAAAATTAGCAATGATTGTTTGATGCCACGGGAAAAACAAAGGAATTGTAAAAAGAGGTTGAAGTGGATATTAAATTTCCTATGAAGGGCTCCTTTGATTCAAATGAATTGCATAGGATTTTTGAAGGATTTGAACCCTTAGGAATTTTTCCTGTGATGCTCGTTTGATTCATAGGATTGGCATCCTTAGGAATTTTTCCATAGGATCCATTTGTACTATATTTTGGAGGAAAATTTCCATCCACTCGAACCTTTTTGTAGAATTCCTTTGTTTTCCCCGCGCTATCAAACATTCTTTCAAATCCTGTAGGATACTATGGGACATGCCATCCTATTCCTGCATTTTTCCTATTCCTTCATTTTGATAATCCTGTGAATCAAAGAGGCCCGAAATATAGTACAGAAGATTCCATAGAAAAAATTCCTATGGGATCCAATCCTATGAATCAAAGGACCAACATAGGAAAAAATTCTAAGGATTTCAATCCTCCGGAAATCCTATAAAATTCCTTTGAATCAAAGAAGCCCTAAGTAGTAAACGTTCCCTGTTCTTTTTACTTTTTGATAATTAAATTAAACTAGCAAAAGAGCCCGTGCGTTGCAACGGAGGTAAACAACAATTTTCTCAAATACAATACCTTCGAGATTTTCCATCATGGAAGACTCGTAACTACGGAGGCTATGAATAATCTTCATTGAATGTGTTAAATTGTTTCCTTTGGTCTTTTAAGTTTCATCATTGAGAGTAGTTTCAATATTTTTTATGACTGTCATCTACTGAAAATTCCGGAGTTGAGATGTACTTCAAGCATTAGATAACAACAATGATACTGAATATGACAAATCTTCAAGCATCACATAAGTTAGTAAACAAATTTTATAAGATGCTCGTCTTCCCAAATATATCCTACTGAGCATAAATCCTCCTGATATAGAATTTCGAGCAAATCAAAATAAAAAGCACAGGAGAAGAAACAATGTGAACTTTTCAGCAACTACAATATGTGAATGCATAAATAAATATCAGCTTGTACAAAATGTACGACTATGAACAATACTAAACCTGACCCAAAATCACGAAAGCCCAAAATATGTATGCTGCTTCAATCGCATAACGGAGGTACAGTTTAATTTTCATAGTTGAACAACAGTTTCTGCATCAATATTCATGTAGCATATGCAGAATATGTAAAATCAAACCTCAGTGTGCAGCAGCAATAATAGATGGGTAAACGATTCAAAATAATTGCATTGTTAATACCATGGCAGATACTTATCAAACAGCACCTAGAATAATTTCACTACTAAGATCCTATGTACTACAACTTGCAAAGAACAATTGCTATGCTCTTCTATGCTAACATTATTTATTTCCCCAAATCAGTGACTTTTGTTCTTCTCTCTGCTCATCCTTAGTATTTACATTTTTGCGGTAAATCGAACGAGAGAAATTAGTTCAGTTACACAACATCTGTCAGTAACTTCCATTGTACCCAAAGGTTAAACATTACATAATCAGATTGCCCAAACAATAATAATTTAGCTTGTGCACAAAATAGACCCTCAGATAGTCTCATTGTCCTGCAGTGTCAACTCATGTCTTCTTACTTTGAAAAAAATGCAGTACAGAGAATTACTAATTTCTTGTAGAGCAAGTTCTAATCCTGTGATGATCTATGAATTGACAACATGAAACTATGTGCTCTCAGCATAGTTCAAGAAAAAGAAGGTGTGCATATCTTTGCTCCCTAATAACAATCAATTAAACAATGGCCAGAAGTGTGTTGTTTGTCAAACCTGTCCTGTTCTAATTCAGATTAAACTTGATATGTCCCTCTCTAAACTTGCTTACTGCACACCTTACTTTTGTAGTCATCAAGATTTAATTCTGGCAATTAGGGCTCCCTGGTAATCTTCCTAAGGTTGCATTGAAAAGACAAAATAGCTTTCTTGCTCTGAACACGGCTGAAAAAAATCAATAGCAGTGTGTTAGCAAGCGTGTTAGCAAAATCTTCCTAAGGTTGCATTGAAAAGACAAAATAGCTTTCTTGCTCCGATCATGTTGAATCTAGTATTCTTGTTAATCAAACGACATAACTGCATTTAGCATGGCATGTCATGCAGATTGTACGATGGCAATTGAAATCATGCGCTCAATTGTGCAGAGGAAGGACAAATAAATAATCAATATCAGCAAAGGAGACAATTTAGGGGCCGGCAAAACCTGTGTTTTATTGCTGGAACAACGGCGTGTTGCGGAACGACCTCGGCGGCGTCCTCGTTGTGGAACAGCGGCGAGTCCTATCGGAATGAGACGGTTCCTGTGTACTCAGAAGCAGCACCCCGCGTCCTCGCTCGACGAGGCGGATCACATGTTGTTGAAAGGGGCGGCGGCGAGCATCTGCTCAGATCTGGAGACGACAGATGTGGCGGCGACTGCTGTGTGCAGTGGACCCGGCACCGGCCAGCCGCTCGGTTCCTCGCGTAGTTCCCCTACCAATGCGCCCACAAGAAAGCCAATCCAGCCAGTAGCTCCGCCATCAAAATCGAAAGGAAGCCGATTCAGCTGGTAACGCCGCTTTAGCCTCAGCTTCCTCCGCCTCGGAGCAGTTCTGGATGGAGTTGCGGGCAGCCTGGTAGCCAGCACAACCGATCTGTCAGGTCGCCGGGCAATCATACCGGCACCACTTCTGTCTTCCCTCTTGAAGAAGGAGCAGTCGATGTTTAATCTGATCTAGCCTTTCGCTGGCGACGTCCACTTGGAAACGCTGTCCACAGAGAGGTTGCTCCCAATAGCAGAGTCAGACCATTGATGGCTGCCTCGCTCACGACGCTGTCGGTGAGGCTGGAGTACATCAGGGAGTCCTCGTTACCACGTCCTGTGGCTGCCTCGTACCACGAGCTTGACCCAGGAAGGTGGGCATCAGATTGCGATTGTGCCATCTCCAAACTTTCCCGGCCACCACTTTCCGCTCCGAGGAGACTGCTATGGCCGCCTCGCCTCGGGATGACAGTGATGCTGGATGTTGCCGGAGCTGTGTAGGCGTTTTTTTATTTCAGCGCTGCCGATGTTCGTGCCATTGTCGTCGCTGAGCAACATGAAGTCCATGGCGGTTTGTTGCCGCCGGCCGCTGCTTGAGATGAACAGGTTGCCTCGGCTTAAATTGGTTCTGGCAGTATCCGCCGTCGTCGGAACAGACATCACGGTGGAATCGATCTGGTTTGCCAAAGACGTTGTCCTCGAGCTTCTAGTTGTGCGCTCACGTGACCCTGCTTATGCGGGCTTCACCCGGCGGTTCATCGTGTGGCCAACTCAGAAAGGTCGAGGGCCTAGCTGCCTCGCCGCCGGCCTGGCCGCGTGCGTCGCCACCAGCGGATCGCTTTTTATCATGATCGATCTCGCTTCTCCTCGATCTCAGGTGTCTCCTCAATCTCACCCTATATTTATATAGGGAACCAGGGTGTGGGAGCTACAGAACGTGCCCAATACGAAACCTATACGCGATCAATGTAGATTCCTTTTCCTTTACGTGATCCTAAACAATACTTACATACAAAAATCTTGCGAGCGGACGAAATTTAGTACCACCTCACGTATATGTTTTAAATTCAAACTTAAAGCGTAAAATCATAAAAAGAAGCGTATTGTGACGGTGAACCCACGGAGTCAATCCGTGCTTTATTATTAGGGAAAGATTAACGTTCCCCTGTTCTTTTTAATTTTTGATAATTAAATTAGCGTTCCCTTGTTATTTTTTTCGTTTGCCGCCATGGTAACCGAAACCCGATGCGAAAGCTTCGCACAAAGCATCTGTTTGTGCCTGCAACAACCAGTTTAAGGCATCTCCAACGGCTGTATGCAAATTTCCTGATCAATTTATGGACATAAATGCAGGCCGCCGTCATCTAACGTTACCCGCATATATTTCAAACATTTTTCTAATAAATTGAATGAAATTCATGCAAACATGATGGATTTCATGCAAACATGATGGATTTTTATTACATTTCAACATTGTTGAGGAAATCGTTAATTGGTAGCTGCTCGGTCGGCTGGTGAGTAGGGGATTAATAGGCTAATCGTCAAGTTAATCGGCCATTTAATCAATTAATCGGATGATTTATCGGGTAATCGGCTACTCGGGGACCCTATGAGTAGGGATTAATTGGCAAGTTAACTGGTTAATCGGATGAATTCTTGAACAGGGCATTTCAAACATTTAGAACAAAAAAATGACCCGGCTCTAAACCTATCCCATGGCGGCGGCGCCTGACGTCCAAGCCCTTGTCATACTCCATTCAAAGTCTTCATGACCACCGGCGATAAGACCGATGAAGTGAAGTTGCGGTCTCCAACGAGGAAGCGTAGCACACGGGAGACGGACTGGCCCACATGGAACACAAGGCTATGCCGCCTCCCATACCCTGCTCATCCTCGGAGGAGTCTGCGCCTTGTCCGTCGCCAGTGGACGTGAGGTCCATGATGTAAATGGTGGCGCCCGCGTTGTCATCGTCCCAATGGTGGCGTGTAGGAGGCGCAACTCGCGTTGTTCTCCTCCACGGTCGCCTGGAGCTGCGCCTAAGCGGCGCCCGCTTCCAGTGAGGCTAGGCTTGTGGTGTAGGGTGGAGTTAGCCGGGTGTGGCCACCTTTAAATAACGGATTCCGGTGAGGCCACGCGTCCGAGTTCGTCAATGCGCGACACCGGAGTAGGTTTCTCGACCAGCGAGCCTGCTTAATGGCGGCATATGGATGGACAAGCATTGAATCGACGTGATAGATATTTGCCCCGTCCAGTAACGTGTCTCCGACATTGAACAAGTGTGAACATTGGAGACGCATCACGGGCAACGCCCTCAGCCGGCGTGCCGCTTCAATAGTGGAGGCACTGAGAGCTCGCATCCGCTCTGGGTCGACTTCAATGTGAAGCAGCGCACTCTACAACAGCATGAATGCGGGCAGCTGGTGTCGGGCGGGTACGCACACGGGCGAGGGAGGAGGGGGTTTGGGTGGGCCAGGTCGATCAGAACCAGGCTAGGTTGTTGGAGATATGCCCTAGAGGCAAACATGTATGATGATATTTCCTATATGTTTTATGAATAAAGATAGTCCTTGAACATTATCAATGATGTATATCAGTGTAACACCCCGTATGTAACTTGTCATATTTGTATTCCAACTCTTGCCATTTCCGGCACTAAGTTATGATATTTCCTCGTTGTTGGGTTTTTGTCTTCGTGTTACTTTTGTCTTTGTCATGCATCTCATATCATGTCATCATGTGCATCGCATTTGCATACGTGTTCGTCTCATGCATCCGAGCATTTTCCCCGTTGTTCGTTTTGCATTCCGGCACTCCTATGTCCTCCGGTGTCTCCTTTTACCTCTTTTCATGTGCGGGTGTTAAACATTCTCGGATTGGACCGAGACTTGCCAAGCAGCCTTGGTTTACTACCGGTAGACCTCCTGTCAAGTTTCGTGCCATTTGGACTTCGTTTGATACTCCAACGGTTAACCGAGGAACCGAAAAGGCCTCGTGTGTGTTGCAGCCCAACACCTCTCCAAAGTGGCCCAAAACCCACCTAAACCCCCTCCATCATCTAGGTCGTTCGATCACGATCGCGTGGCCGCAAACCATGCTCAATTTGGAGCCTCCTAGCTCCCTTTACCTATAAATATAGACCCCCCCTCTGAAATTTCCGGATCCCTAACCCTAGCCCCGCTCCCTCTCCGCCGCCGGACAAAACTGGTCGGCCGGACGTGTCTGTTTCCACCGTCCGCCGCCACGTGTCGCTCCCTGACAGGGCGAGCCGCCGCACCCACTTTGCCACCCCGCGCGGCCCGCCGAAGCCCGTCGCGGGCCCTCCCGGCCCGCGCCCCTGATCCACTCCGTCGCCGTCTTCCTCCTCGCCCGCGCCTCCTCCTCGCCGTCCGGCGCCACTGCGCCGCCGAGGACGCCATCGCCGGCCACCGCCGCCTCGACCTCGCCACCTCCTCGCCTGGTCGCCGCCGCCCCGACCTCCCGCCTCCTCGACCCCGCGGTCGCCGCCCTCGCGCCCCCGACGACGCCGGTGGCCGGAGCCGACGCCCCCTTGCTTCGGCGACCTCGGGGCCCCTCTTCCTCGAGCTCCGGCGCAACTCCGGCGACGACCACGGCGAACCACGATCCGCGCGACGCCCGATCCAGATCTGCCAGAAACCCTAGGGTTGACTTCATTTTTTCCCTAAGTCCCAGTAACTTTTAGCATTTTTCATCACTTCATAACTCTGCATTCGTGGCTCCGTTTTGGGCGTGTAGCATATCAAATTGTTCGTCTCAACGAGTACTCCGTTCCATTCCATTGCGCCATGTTCATATGAGTTCATCTTGATGCCCTAAATGCTGTTGCAAGAGTGCTATGCAATGTTAGTTTCAGATTCTTAGCAGAGATTGGACTTTTGTCATTTTTGCCATGTTTGATGTGTGCCTTCTATGAACTTGAGCCCTACATGTGTTTTGAATTATGCCATGCCATCTTTACAGGGGTGTATGCCATGTATTTTTGTGATCTTTGTGGTGACTAGCACAAGCATGCAAAGTAGCTCTCGTAATGTTGCTGATTTCAGGGACTTAGAATTCTTCTAAGTCTTTGCCCTGATAATATTTTTATGCCATGTATTCATGTTGCTACAGAGTGATCCATGCCTCTTTTGAGCATGTTCAGTAAGGATGATTTTGAGATAATGTTATGCTTTATCCATCCATGTCTTTGTTTGAAATTATGGAGCACCCTAGCTTGACTCAATCGAGCTCTACTTTTGCTATAAAATGTTCCTGGCAGATTGTTTACATGTTAATCAATTTTGCCAAGGTTGTTGTAGTTGATCCGTGCATGCTATGAGGTTGTTCTTGCCATGTTTAGCTTCTATGCCATGTCTACTTGCTGGGTGTATGCTTAGTTTATCATGCCATACTTTGTGGTGAGCGCATCGAGCTCGCAAACATGCCTATGTGAATCTGTTTTTGCCATGTTCCAGTTTTCTACTAAGTCTGAATCTGTTAACGAAAGTTGCTATGTTCACATGGTCGCCATTGTATTTTCTGATCCCTTTTGGCTTATAGTCAGTAAGGGACTTTTCTTGTATGCTTTGTGTAGGTTCATGCCATTCCTTGCCTTGCCATGATATGTTCCTGTAGCATGTTGTTATCGTGCTCTAAACATTGCTTCCTGATGTTCAATTCCTGACATGTTATTTTCACTAAGTCTGTAACCTGATATCTTTTGCACTTTTGCCATGCTTGTTTGAACCTGCTATTGTGTGAATTAGCCGTAGCTCAGTGTTCATCTTTTGTCAAGCATCTTCATTGGATCACTGCCATGTGTTTTGTTGATATGTTAGAGTGCAGTAGCTTGTTATTCTTGATGCATTTAGATGGCCTCGTGCTGTTAATCGCAGATCGGTGCAATATTTGTTTTGCTTGCCATTTGCAAACCATGCATCCGATTCCGGTGATCTTTATATCGATTTCGACCGAAATCAACTCCTCTTTCTAGCGACACTCTTGGTTTTCCAAGTTGAGGCCAGGTTTCATATTTCCCTTCCGAAACATGCATATACATTGCATATCACATCCCGCATATCATGCCATGTTTTGCATCATGTTGCTTGTGCATTGCACCGTGGTTGATTGTGTCTCCCTTTGCTTGCGTTCTTGCTTTGGGTAGAGCCGGGAGACGAGTATGTGATCGAGGAACCAGTTGAGTATGCTTACGAGGATCAAGCTAACGTCAACTCGGAGAACTTTGCAGGCAACATGACCATACCCTCGAAATCACTTCTATCTTTGCTTGCTAGATGCTCGCTCTTTTGCTATGCCTATGCTACGATACCTACCACTTTCTTATCATGCCACCCATATTGCCATGTCAAACCTCTAACCCACCTTGTCCTAGCAAACCGTTGTTTGGCTATGTTACCGCTTTGCTCAGCCCCTCTTATAGTGTTGCTAGTTGCAGGTGAAGATTGGAGTTTGTTCCTTGTTGGAACATGTTTATTGTTGGGATATCACTATTATATCTTGTCTACTTTAAATGCATCTATATACTTGGTAAAGGATGGAAGGCTCGGCCTTATGCCTAGTGTTTTGTTCCACTCTTGCCGCCCTAGTTTCCGTCATACCGGTGTTATGTTCCTTGATTTTGCGTTCCTTACACGGTTGGGTTATAATGGGAACCCCTTGACAGCTCGCTTTGAATAAAACTCCTCCAGCATGGCCCACCATTGGTTTTATCATTTGCCACCTAGCCTCTTTTTCCCTTGGGTTCCGCGGACTCAAGGGTCATCTTTATTTTAAACCCCCGGGCCAGCGCTCCTCTGAGTGTTGGTCCAACCTGTCAGTTGCCGGTGGCCACCAGGGGCAACTCTGGGCTGGCCTACCAGAACCTTGGACAATCCGGTGTGCCCTAAGAACGAGATATGTGCAGCTCCTATCGGGATTTGTCGGCACATTCGGGTGGCTTTGCTGGTTTAGTTTTACCATTGTCGAGATGTCTTATAACCAAAATTCCGAGTCTGATCGGGTTGTCTTGGGAGAAGGAATATCCTTCGTTGACCGTGAGAGCTTGTGATGGGCTAAGTTGGGACACCCCTGCAGGGATTTGAACTTTTGAAAGTCGTGCCCACGGTTATGGGCAGATGGGAATTTGTTAATGTCTGGTTGTAGAAAACCTGAAACTTAACTTAATTAAAATGAATCAACAGAGTGTGTGGCCGTGATGGTCTCTTTTCGACGGAGTCCGGGAAGAGAACACGGTCTCGTGTTATGCCTGAACGTAGGTTGTTCTAGGATCACTTCTTGATCATAGATTCTGGGACGTGCTTTGCCTTCTCTTCTCGCTCTCATTTGCATATGTTAGCCACCATATATGCCAGCGCTTGCTGCAGTTCCACCTCATACCTTTTGCCTACCTATAAGCTTAAATAGTCTTGATCGCGAGGGTGTGAGATTGTTGAGTCCCCGTGACTCACAGATTCCTTCAGAACCAGATGCAGGGACCGATGATACCGCTCCAGGAGATTCGACTGAGCTCAAGTGGGAGTTCGACGAGGACTCAGGACGATACTACGTTTCCTTTCCAGACGATCAGTAGTGGAGCCCAGTTGGGGCGATCGGGGACATTATGCATTTGGGGTTGTCTTTATTTTGGTTCCGTAGTCGGACCTTGATTGTATCTGGATGATTGTAATGCTATATTTATGCTATTGTGTGACGTGGCGATTGTAAGCCAACTATGTACCTCTTTTCTTATTCATTACATGGGTTGTGTGAAGATTACCCCACTTGCGACATTGCTTACAATGTGGTTATGCCTCTAAGTCGTGCTTCGACACATGGGAGATATAGCCGCATCGTGGGCGTTACAATCAGCAAGTACATGACTTGTTTGTGGGACTATGCATTGTATGATGACTGTCCTAAAAGGTCCCTAGTCAAAAGGGTTGTGTGGACGCACAGCTGAATAGACTAACATATGATTTGGAAGGATCTGGCCATATAGCCGTGGATGCTAGCCGGATAATATGGACTTGGAAGGATCTGGTCAGACTCGACATAGTCGGATCAGAATCCAGATAAGGCCCGAGTCTGACAAACTCGACTATGAGACGCAATAATAGGTCATATGTGTGTCTCTAGTACAACATACGTTCTATGTCATAAGACCTGAGCTGTCACATGTACTCGAGATGATGATAGACCTGCTTTGGGCCAACCAGACGCTACTCCGTAACCGAGTGGTTATTTAAGGTAGGTTTCGGGCTAGTCTAGACCCATGCTGCGAGACTTGGTCGAGCAAGATGAGATTTGCCACTCTGATCAGGAAAGATACACTCTGGGCCCCTCGTGTGATCTGACTAAGATAAGCATGGCCATGCAACAAAGATTATGAGAGAATTCGGTTGGTGGTCGTCATCACTGTAACGAGAAAGAGATCGAGCTAGCAGAAGGATGATAGACTCGCCTTGAGCCCGACAAGATATAACGTGTGGCAAAGGAAACAAAAATGTGACATGTTGTACAGGTTCGCCAACCGGTTTCATTGTCTACTTGGTGGTTCACATGCCTTTCTAGAGGCCGCTACCAGCCGAGCTGGTCAGAGGTGATTCGACCTGTGACCAAGCCGACTTGAACCTAAGGGGTCACACGCTTAAGGGAAGGAACCTGTGAGGCCGGATTCAACTCCGCGAGTGAGATGTGATCCTACTCAGACTTGAATCCAAACCGAACAGACATTGGGCTTTAGGATCTGTGCGAGGCCCAAGTGTTGAGCCTGCGGCGGATTCCTATATATAGTGGAGGTGCGGCATACGGTTTTAGTTGATCACTTTGGCATCGTCACCAGGGCTTTGCATGTGTTGCAACTAGCCACCTCCACGAGCCGCCGGTTGTGTGATCAGACCAAGAAGTCCACCGCACGGTGTTCCTCTTGCACGCGTGGATACGTAAGAGGCAGTGCACTTGCGTTGCTACGACGAACCTATTCATGGGATCTAATCAGCTACGTGGGAGATCGAGATGTTGGGGAACGCAGTATTTCAAAAAAAAATCCTACGATCATGCAAGATCTATCTAGGAGATGCATAGCAACGACATGGGGAGAGTGTGTCTACGTATCCTTGTAGACCTAAAGCGGAAGCGTTTAGTAACTCGGTTAATGTAGTCGAACATCTTCACAATCCAACCGATCCAAGTACCGAACGTACGACACCTCCGTGTTCTGCACACGTTCAACACGATGACGTCCCTCGAGCTCTTGATCCACTTGAGGACGAGGGAGAGTTCCGCCAGCACGACGGCATGGCGACGGTGATGATGAAGTTACCGGCACAGGGCTTTGCCTAAGCACTATGACGATATGACCGAGGTGGTAAACTGTGGAGGGGGGCATCGCACACGACTAAGAGATTGTCGATTGTACTTTGAGGTGCCCCCTGCCCACGTATATAAAGGAGGAGGGAGGAGCAGGCCGGCCATAGGGGCGCGCGCCATAAGGGAGTCCAACTAGGATTCCCAATCCTAGTTGGAGTCCCCTTCCTTTTCCAAGAGGGGGAGAGAGGGAAGGAGGAGGAGAGGGAGAAGGAAAGAGGGGGGCACCACCCCCTCCTAGTCCAATTCGGACCAGCCATGGGGGGCACGCGGCCATCCCTTGCGGCCCTTCTCTCCTTTCCACTAAAGCCCATTAAGGCCCACTACTTCCCGGGGGGTTCCGGTAACCTCTCGGTACTCCGAAAAATACCTGAAACACTCTGGAACCATTCCAGTGTCCGAATATAACCTTCCAATATATCGATCTTTACCTCTTGACCATTTCGAGACTCCTCGTCATGTTTGTGATCTCATCCGGGACTCGGAACAAACTTCGGTCATCAAATCACCTAACTCATAATACAAATCGTCATCGAATGTTAAGCGTGTAGACCCTACGGGTTCGAGAACTATGGAGACATGACTGAGACAAATCTCTGGTCAATTACCAATAGCGAACCTGGATGCTCATATTGGCTCCTATATATTCTACCAAGATCTTTGTTGGCCAAACCGCATAACAACATACGTCATTCCCTTTGTCATCGGTATGTTACTTGCTCGAGATTCGATCATCGGTATCATCATACCTAGTTCAATCTCGTTACCAGCAAGTCTCTTTACTCGTCCGTAATGCAACATCCCGCAACCAACTCATTACTCACATTGCTTGCAAGGCTCAAAGTGATGTGCATTATGGAGAGTGCCCAGAGATACCTCTCTGATACATGGAGTGACAAATCCTAATATTGATCTATGCCAACTCAACAAACACCATCGGAGATACCTGTCGAGCATCTTTATAATCACCCAATTACGTTGTGATGTTTGATATCACACAAGGTGTTCCTCCGGTATTCGGGAGTTGCATAATCTCATAGTCAAAGGAACATGTATAAGTCATGATGAAAGCAAATAGCAATAAAACTAAATGATCATTATGCTAAGCTAACGGATGGGTCTTGTCCATCACATCATTCTCCTAATGATGTGATCCTGTTCATCAAATGAAAACACATGTCTATGGTCAGGGGAAAACAACAGATTTCTCATCGCGAGAGTGAGAGAAAGTGAGCGAGCGAGCGAGCGAGAGAGAGAGAGGGAGAGGGAGAGGGAGGATAGAGGGAGAGAGATACGCCTTAGGATTAACCATATTCAACACACATTTTTTGTTGTTTTGTGTGAACACCGAGGCCATCACCAGCGAGGGTGAGAAGGAGGATAAGCGGCATCACAAATATGATGCCTCGGAAAAATAAAAGAGATGGACCTATTGTGGTCTTGAGTGATGGTTGTTGAGTTAAGAGCGTGTGTTATGTTTTCTCTCCCGTTGCAACGCACGGGCTCTTTTGCTAGTATCTAATAAAGTACGGTTACGTTGTTTGGACACACCATTACGCTGTGGTGTTCCAGGTGGCGCGAGTTGCGAAACTATTCCACATTATTTCAAATGAAGACCAAACTCGTAACTCAAATATTCGCCTTCGCGATCAGATCATAGAAACTTTATTTTCTTTTTATGATGATTTTGCACTTCACTCTGAAATTCTTTGAACTTTTCAAATGTTTCATACTTATGTTTCAATAAGTAGATATACCTATATCTGCTCAAATCAACAGTGAAGGTTAGAAAATAAGGATACCCGCCATGAGGTTCAACACTCATCGGAGCGCATACATCGGTATGTATTATTTCCAATAAGTCACTGGCTCGCTCCATTGTTCCGGAGAACGGAGTCTTAGTCATCTTGCCCATGAGGCATGGTTCGCATGCATCAAATGATTCGTAATCAAATGATTCCCAAAGTCCATCCGCATGGAGTTTCTTCATGCGCTTTACACAAATATGACCTAAACGGCAGTGCCACAAATATGTTGCACTATCATTATCAACTTTGCATCTTTTGGCATCAATATTATGAATATGTGTATAACCACGATCGGGATTCAATAAACCTTTCACATTGGGTGTATGACCATTGAAGGTTTTATTCATGTAAACAGAACAATAATTATTCTCTGACTTTAAATGAATAACCGTATTGCAATAAACATGATCCAATCATATTCATGCTCACGCAAACACCAAATAACATTTATTTAGGTTCAACACTAATCCCGAAGGTAGAGGGAGTATGCGATGATGATCTTATCAACCTTGGAATCACTTCGAACACACATCGTTGCCTCTCCCTCAAGTAGTATCTGTTCATTTTGTAACTCCACTTTTGAGTTACTAATCTAGCAACTGAACCGGTATCAAATACCCTAGGGTTACTATGAACACTAGTAAAATACACATCAATAACATGCATATCAAATATACCTTTGTTTACTTTGCCATCCTTCTTATCCGCCAAATATTTGGGGTAGTTCCACTTCCAGTGACCATTCCCTTTGCAGTAGAAGCACTCAGTTTCAGGCTTAGGTCTAGCTTTGGGCTTCTTCACGGGAGTGGCAACTTGCTTGTCATTTTTCTTGAAGTTTCCCTTTCTTTTCCTTTGCCCTTTTTTTTGAAACTAGTGGTCTTGTCAAGCATCAACACTTGATGCTTTTTCTTGACTTCTACCTTCACCGATTTTAGCATCGCGAAGAGCTCAGGAATCGTTTTCGTCGTCCCTTGCATATTATAGTTCATCACGAAGTTCTAGTAACTTGGTGATAGTGACTAGAGAACTCTGTCAATCACTATCTTATCTGGAAGATTAACTCCCACTTGATTCAAGCAATTGTAGTACCCAGACATTCTGAGCACATGCTCACTAGCTGAGCTATTCTCCTCCATCTTGTAGGCAAATTACTTGTCAGAGGTCTCATACCTCTTAACACGGGCATGAGTCTAAAATATCATTTTTAGTTCTTGGAACATCTCATATGCTCCATGGCATTCAAAAAAAAATTTGAAGTCCCGGTTGTAAGCCGTAAAGCATGGTGCACTTAACTATCAAGTAGTCATCATACCGAGCTTGTCAAACGTTCATAACGTCTACATCTGCTCCTGCAATAGGTCTGTAACCTAGCGGTGCATCAAGGACATAATTCTTCTGTGCAGCAATGAGGATAATCCTCAGATCACGTACCTAGTCCGCATCATTGCTACTATCATCTTTCAACTTAGTTTTCTCTAGGAACATATCATAAATAAGACGGGGAAGCTATAAGCAAGCTATTGATCTACAACATAGATATGCAAATACTATCGGGTACTAAGTTCATGATAAATTAAAGTTCAATTAATCATATTACTTAAGAACTCCCACTTAGATAGACATCCTCTAGTCATCTAAATGATCACGTGATCCATATCAACTAAACCATGTCCGATCATCACGTGAGATGGAGTAGTTTTCAATGGTGAACATCACTATGTTGATCATATCTACTATATGATTCATGTCTGATGGGGAACGCAGTATTTCAAAAAATTTCCTACGATCATGCAAGATCTATCTAGGAGATGCATAGCAACGAGACGGGGAGAGTATGCCTACGTACCCTTGTAGACCGAAAGCGGAAGCGTTTAGTAACGCGGTTGATGTAGTCGAATGTCTTCATGATCCAACCGATCCAAGTACCGAACGTACGACACCTCCGTGTTCTGCACACGTTCAACACAATGATGCCCCTCGAGCTCTTGATCCAGTTGAGGACGAGGGAGAGTTCTGTCAACACGATGGCGTGGCGACGGTGATGATGAAGTTACCGGCGCAGGGCTTCGCCTAAGCACTACGATGATATGACCGAGGTGGTAAACTATGGGGGGGGCACCGCACACGACTAAGAGATTGTCTATTGTACTTTGGGGTGCCCCCTGTCCATGTATATAAAGGAGGGGGAGGAGGAGGCGGGCCATAGGGGCGCGCGCGCCATAGGGGAGTCCAACTAGGATTCCCAATCCTAGTTGGAGTCCCCTTCCTTTTCCAAGAGGGGGAGAGAGGGAAGGAGGAGGACAGGGAGAAGGAAAGAGGGGGGCGCCACCCCCTCCTAGTCTAATTCAGACCAGCCATGGGGGGGCGACCACCCCTTGCGGCCCTTCTCTCCTTTCCACTAAATCCCATTAAGGCCCACTACTTCCCCGAGGATTCCTGTAACCTCCTGGTACTCCGAAAAATACCCGAAACACTTCTGAACCATTCCGGTGTTCGAATATAACTTCCAATATATCGATCTTTACCTCTCGACCATTTCAAGACTTCTTGTCATGTCCGTGATCTCATCGGGGACTCCGAACAAAACTTCGGTCATCAAATCACATAACTCATAATACAAATCGTCAACGAACGTTAAGCGTGCGGACCCTACAGGTTCCATAACTATGTAGACATGACCGAGACACATCTCCGGTCAATAACCAATAGCGGAACCTGGATGCTCATATTGGCTTCTACATATTCTACGAAGATCTTTATCGGTCAAACTGCATAACAACATACATCATTCCCTTTTTCATCGGTATGTTACTTGCCCGAGATTCGATCATCGGTATCATCATACCTAGTTCAATCTCGTTACCGGCAAGTCTCTTTACTCGTTCCGTAATGCAACATCCCGCAACCAACTCATTACTCACATTGCTTGCAAGGCTCATAGTGATGTGCATTATGGAGAGTGCCCAGAGATACCTCTCTGATACATCGAGTGACAAATCCTAATATTGATCTATGCCAACTCAACAAACACCATCGGAGATACCTGTCGAGCATCTTTATAATCACCCAATTACGTTGTGATGTTTGATATCACACAAGGTGTTCCTCCGGTATTCGGGAGTTGCATAATCTCATAGTCAAAGGAACATGTATAAGTCATGATGAAAGCAAATAGCAATAAAACTAAATGATCATTATGCTAAGCTAACGGATGGGTCTTGTCCATCACATCATTCTCCTAATGATGTGATCATGTTCATCAAATGAAAACACATGTCTATGGTCAGGGGAAAACAACAGATTTCTCATCGCGAGAGTGAGAGAAAGTGAGCGAGCGAGCGAGCGAGAGAGAGAGAGGGAGAGGGAGAGGGAGGATAGAGGGAGAGAGATACGCCTTAGGATTAACCATATTCAACACACATTTTTTGTTGTTTTGTGTGAACACCGAGGCCATCACCAGCGAGGGTGAGAAGGAGGATAAGCGGCATCACAAATATGATGCCTCGGAAAAATAAAAGAGATGGACCTATTGTGGTCTTGAGTGATGGTTGTTGAGTTAAGAGCGTGTGTTATGTTTTCTCTCCCGTTGCAACGCACGGGCTCTTTTGCTAGTATCTAATAAAGTACGGTTACGTTGTTTGGACACACCATTACGCTGTGGTGTTCCAGGTGGCGCGAGTTGCGAAACTATTCCACATTATTTCAAATGAAGACCAAACTCGTAACTCAAATATTCGCCTTCGCGATCAGATCATAGAAACTTTATTTTCTTTTTATGATGATTTTGCACTTCACTCTGAAATTCTTTGAACTTTTCAAATGTTTCATACTTATGTTTCAATAAGTAGATATACCTATATCTGCTCAAATCAACAGTGAAGGTTAGAAAATAAGGATACCCGCCATGAGGTTCAACACTCATCGGAGCGCATACATCGGTATGTATTATTTCCAATAAGTCACTGGCTCGCTCCATTGTTCCGGAGAACGGAGTCTTAGTCATCTTGCCCATGAGGCATGGTTCGCATGCATCAAATGATTCGTAATCAAATGATTCCCAAAGTCCATCCGCATGGAGTTTCTTCATGCGCTTTACACAAATATGACCTAAACGGCAGTGCCACAAATATGTTGCACTATCATTATCAACTTTGCATCTTTTGGCATCAATATTATGAATATGTGTATAACCACGATCGGGATTCAATAAACCTTTCACATTGGGTGTATGACCATTGAAGGTTTTATTCATGTAAACAGAACAATAATTATTCTCTGACTTTAAATGAATAACCGTATTGCAATAAACATGATCCAATCATATTCATGCTCACGCAAACACCAAATAACATTTATTTAGGTTCAACACTAATCCCGAAGGTAGAGGGAGTATGCGATGATGATCTTATCAACCTTGGAATCACTTCGAACACACATCGTTGCCTCTCCCTCAAGTAGTATCTGTTCATTTTGTAACTCCACTTTTGAGTTACTAATCTAGCAACTGAACCGGTATCAAATACCCTAGGGTTACTATGAACACTAGTAAAATACACATCAATAACATGCATATCAAATATACCTTTGTTTACTTTGCCATCCTTCTTATCCGCCAAATATTTGGGGTAGTTCCACTTCCAGTGACCATTCCCTTTGCAGTAGAAGCACTCAGTTTCAGGCTTAGGTCTAGCTTTGGGCTTCTTCACGGGAGTGGCAACTTGCCTGTCATTTTTCTTGAAGTTTCCCTTTCTTTTCCTTTGCCCTTTTTTTGAAACTAGTGGTCTTGTCAACCATCAACACTTGATGCTTTTTCTTGACTTCTACCTTCACCGATTTTAGCATCGCGAAGAGCTCAGGAATCATTTTCGTCGTCCCTTGCATATTATAGTTCATCACGAAGTTCTAGTAACTTGGTGATAGTGACTAGAGAACTCTGTCAATCACTATCTTATCTGGAAGATTAACTCCCACTTGATTCAAGCAATTGTAGTACCCAGACATTCTGAGCACATGCTCACTAGCTGAGCTATTCTCCTCCATCTTGTAGGCAAATTACTTGTCAGAGGTCTCATACCTCTTAACACGGGCATGAGTCTAAAATATCATTTTTAGTTCTTGGAACATCTCATATGCTCCATGGCGTTCAAAAAAAATTTTGAAGTCCCGGTTGTAAGCCGTAAAGCATGGTGCACTTAACTATCAAGTAGTCATCATACCGAGCTTGTCAAACGTTCATAACGTCTGCATCTGCTCCTGCAATAGGTCTGTAACCTAGCGGTGCATCAAGGACATAATTCTTCTGTGCAGCAATGAGGATAATCCTCAGATCACGTACCTAGTCCGCATCATTGCTACTATCATCTTTCAACTTAGTTTTCTCTAGGAACATATCATAAATAAGACGGGGAAGCTATAAGCAAGCTATTGATCTACAACATAGATATGCAAATACTATCGGGTACTAAGTTCATGATAAATTAAAGTTCAATTAATCATATTACTTAAGAACTCCCACTTAGATAGACATCCTCTAGTCATCTAAATGATCACGTGATCCATATCAGCCAAACCATGTCCGATCATCACGTGAGATGGAGTAGTTTTCAATGGTGAACATCACTATGTTGATCATATCTACTATATGATTCATGTCTGATGGGGAACGCAGTATTTCAAAAAAATTCCTACGATCATGCAAGATCTATCTAGGAGATGCATAGCAACGAGACGGGGAGAGTATGTCTACGTACCCTTGTAGACCGAAAGCGGAAGCGTTTAGTAACGCGGTTGATGTAGTTGAACATCTTCATGATCCAACCGATCCAAGTACCGAACGTACGACACCTCCGTGTTCTGCACACGTTCAACACAATGATGCCCCTCGAGCTCTTGATCCAGTTGAGGACGAGGGAGAGTTCCGTCAACACGACGGCGTGGCGACGGTGATGATGAAGTTACCGGCGCAGGGCTTCGCCTAAGCACTACGATGAAATGACCGAGGTGGTAAACTATGGAGGGGGGCACCGCACACGACTAAGAGATTGTCTATTGTACTTTGGGGTGCCCCCTGTCCATGTATATAAAGGAGGGGGGAGGAGGAGGCGGGCCATAGGGGCGCGCGCGCCATAGGGGAGTCCAACTAGGATTCCCAATCCTAGTTGGAGTCCCCTTCCTTTTCCAAGAGGGGGAGAGAGGGAAGGAGGAGGACAGGGAGAAGGAAAGAGGGGGGCGCCACCCCCTCCTAGTCTAATTCAGACCAGCCATGGGGGGGCGATCACCCCTTGCGGCCCTTCTCTCCTTTCCACTAAATCCCATTAAGGCCTACTACTTCCCCGAGGATTCCTGTAACCTCCTGGTACTCCGAAAAATACCCGAAACACTTCTGAACCATTCCGGTGTCCGAATATAACTTCCAATATATCGATCTTTACCTCTCGACCATTTCAAGACTTCTTGTCATGTCCGTGATCTCATCGGGGACTCCGAACAAAACTTCGGTCATCAAATCACATAACTCATAATACAAATCGTCAACAAACGTTAAGCGTGCGGACCCTACAAGTTCGATAACTATGTAGACATGACCGAGACACATCTCCGGCCAATAACCAATAGCGGAACCTGGATGCTCATATTGGCTTCTACATATTCTACGAAGATCTTTATCGGTCAAACTGCATAACAACATACATCATTCCCTTTTTCATCGGTATGTTACTTGCCCGAGATTCGATCATCGGTATCATCATACCTAGTTCAATCTCGTTACCGGCAAGTCTCTTTACTCGTTCGTAATGCAACATCCCGCAACCAACTCATTACTCACATTGCTTGCAAGGCTCATAGTGATGTGCATTATGGAGAGTGCCCAGAGATACCTCTCTGATACATGGAGTGACAAATCCTAATATTGATCTATGCCAACTCAACAAACACCATCGGAGATACCTGTCGAGCATCTTTATAATCACCCAATTACGTTGTGATGTTTGATATCACACAAGGTGTTCCTCCGGTATTCGGGAGTTGCATAATCTCATAGTCAAAGGAACATGTATAAGTCATGATGAAAGCAAATAGCAATAAAACTAAATGATCATTATGCTAAGCTAACGGATGGGTCTTGTACATCACATCATTCTCCTAATGATGTGATCCTGTTCATCAAATGAAAACACATGTCCATGGTCAGGGGAAAACAACAGATTTCTCATCGCGAGAGTGAGAAAAGCGAGCGAGCGAGCGAGCGAGAGAGAGAGAGAGAGGGAGAGGGAGAGGGAGGATAGAGGGAGAGAGAGACGCCTTAGGATTAACCATATTCAACACACGTTTTTTGTTGTTTTGTGTGAACACCGAGGCCATCGCCGGCGAGGGTGAGAAGGAGGATAAGCGGCATCACAAATATGATGCCTCAGGAAAATAAAAGAGATGGACCTATTGTGGTCTTGAGTGATGGTTGTTGAGTTAAGAGCGTGTGTTATGTTTTCTCTCCCGTTGCAACGCACGGGCTCTTTTGCTAGTATCTAATAAAGTACGGTTACGTTGTTTGGACACACCATTACGCTGTGGTGTTCCAGGTGGCGCGAGTTGCGAAACTATTCCACATTATTTCAAATGAAGACCAAACTCGTAACTCAAATATTCGCCTTCGCGATCAGATCATAGAAACTTTATTTTCTTTTTATGATGATTTTCCACTTCACTCTGAAATTCTTTGAACTTTTCAAATGTTTCATTCTTATGTTTCAATAAGTAGATATACCTATATCTGCTCAAATCAATAGTGAAGGTTAGAAAATAAGGATACCCGCCATGAGATTCAACACTCATCGGAGCGCATACATCGGTATGTATTATTTCCAATAAATCACTGGCTCGCTCCATTGTTCCGGAGAACGGAGTCTTAGTCATCTTGCCCATGAGGCATGGTTCGCATGCATCAAATGATTCGTAATCAAATGATTCCCAAAGTCCATCCGCATGGAGTTTCTTCATGCGCTTTACACAAATATGACCTAAACGGCAGTGCCACAAATATGTTGCACTATCATTATCAACTTTGCATCTTTTGGCATCAATATTATGAATATGTGTATAACCACGATCGGGATTCAATAAGCCTTTCACATTGGGTGTATGACCATTGAAGGTTTTATTCATGTAAACAGAACAATAATTATTCTCTGACTTTAAATGAATAACCGTATTGCAATAAACATGATCCAATCATATTCATGCTCACGCAAACACCAAATAACATTTATTTAGGTTCAACACTAATCCCGAAGGTAGAGGGAGTATGCGATGATGATCTTATCAACCTTGGAATCACTTCGAACACACATCGTTGCCTCTCCCTCAAGTAGTATCTGTTCATTTTGTAACTCCACTTTTGAGTTACTAATCTAGCAACTGAACCGGTATCAAATACCCTAGGGTTACTATGAACACTAGTAAAATACACATCAATGACATGCATATCAAATATACCTTTGTTTACTTTGCCATCCTTCTTATCCGCCAAATATTTGGGGTAGTTCCACTTCCAGTGACCATTCCCTTTGCAGTAGAAGCACTTAGTTTCAGGCTTAGGTCTAGCTTTGGGCTTCTTCACGGGAGTGGCAACTTGCTTGTCATTTTTCTTGAAGTTTCCCTTTCTTTTCCTTTGCCCTTTTTTTGAAACTAGTGGTCTTGTCAAGCATCAACACTTGATGCTTTTTCTTGACTTCTACCTTCACCGATTTTAGCATCGCGAAGAGCTCAGGAATCGTTTTCGTCGTCCCTTGCATATTATAGTTCATCACGAAGTTCTAGTAACTTGGTGATAGTGACTAGAGAACTCTATCAATCACTATCTTATCTGGAAGATTAACTCCCACTTGATTCAAGCAATTGCAGTACCCAGACATTCTGAGCACATGCTCACTAGCTGAGCTATTCTCCTCCATCTTGTAGGCAAATTACTTGTCAGAGGTCTCATACCTCTTAACACGGGCATGAGTCTAAAATATCATTTTTAGTTCTTGGAACATCTCATATGCTCCATGGCGTTCAAAAACATTTTTGAAGTCCCGGTTGTAAGCCGTAAAGCATGGTGCACTTAACTATCAAGTAGTCATCATAACGAGCTTGTCAAACGTTCATAACGTCTGCATCTGCTCCTGCAATAGGTCTGTAACCTAGCGGTGCATCAAGGACATAATTCTTCTGTGCAGCAATGAGGATAATCCTCAGATCACGTACCTAGTCCGCATCATTGCTACTATCATCTTTCAACTTAGTTTTCTCTAGGAACATATCATAAATAAGACGGGGAAGCTATAAGCAAGCTATTGATCTACAACATAGATATGCAAATACTATCGGGTACTAAGTTCATGATAAATTAAAGTTCAATTAATCATATTACTTAAGAACTCCAACTTAGATAGACATCCTCTAGTCATCTAAATGATCACGTGATCCATATCAGCTAAACCATGTCCGATCATCACGTGAGATGGAGTAGTTTTCAATGGTGAACATCACTATGTTGATCATATCTACTATATGATTCATGTCTGATGGGGAACGCAGTATTTCAAAAAATTTCCTACGATCATGCAAGATCTATCTAGGAGATGCATAGCAACGAGACGGGGAGAGTATGTCTACGTACCCTTGTAGACCGAAAGTGGAAGCGTTTAGTAACGCGGTTGATGTAGTCGAACGTCTTCATGATCCAACCGATCCAAGTACCGAACGTATGACACCTCCGTGTTCTGCACACGTTCAACACAATGATGCCCCTCGAGCTCTTGATCCAATTGAGGACGAGGGAGAGTTCCGTCAACACGACGGCGTGGCGACGGTGATGATGAAGTTACCGGCGCAGGGCTTCACCTAAGCACTATGATGATATGACCGAGGTGGTAAACTATGGAGGGGGGCACCGCACACGACTAAGAGATTGTCTATTGTACTTTGGGGTGCCCCCTGTCCACGTATATAAAGGAGGGGTAGCAGGAGGCAGGCCATAGGGGCGCGCGCGCCATAGGGGAGTCCAACTAGGATTCCCAATCCTAGTTGGAGTCCCCTTCCTTTTCCAAGAGAGGAGAGAGAGGGAAGGAGGAGGATAGGGAGAAGGAAAGAGGGGGGCGCCACCCCCTCCTAGTCTAATTCAGACCAGCCGTGGGGGGGGCGACCACCCCTTGCGGCCCTTCTCTCCTTTCCACTAAATCCCATTAAGGCCCACTACTTCCCCGAGGGTTCCTGTAACCTCCCGGTACTCCGAAAAATACCCGAAACACTTCTGAACCATTCCGGTGTCCGAATATAACTTCCAATATATCGATCTTTACCTCTCGACCATTTTGGGACTTCTTGTCATGTCCGTGATCTCATCCGGGACTCCGAATAAAACTTCGGTCATCAAATCACATAACTCATAATACAAATCGTCAACGAACGTTAAGCGTGCGGACCCTACAGGTTCGATAACTATGTAGACATGACCGAGACACATCTCCGGCCAATAACCAATAGCGGAACCTGGATGCTCATATTGGCTTCTACATATTCTACGAAGATCTTTATCGGTCAAACTGCATAACAACATACATCAATCCCTTTTTCATCGGTATGTTACTTGCCCGAGATTCGATCATCGGTATCATCATACCTAGTTCAATCTCGTTACCGGCAAGTCTCTTTACTCGTTCCGTAATGCAACATCCCGCAACCAACTCATTACTCACATTGCTTGCAAGGCTCATAGTGATGTGCATTATGGAGAGTGCCCAGAGATACCTCTCTGATACATGGAGTGACAAATCCTAATATTGATCTATGCCAACTCAACAAACACCATCGGAGATACCTGTCGAGCATCTTTATAATCACCCAATTACGTTGTGATGTTTGATATCACACAAGGTGTTCCTCCGGTATTCGGGAGTTGCATAATCTCATAGTCAAATGAACATGTATAAGTCATGATGAAAGCAAATAGCAATAAAACTAAATGATCATTATTCTAAGCTAACGGATGGGTCTTGTCCATCACATCATTCTCCTAATGATGTGATCCTGTTCATCAAATGAAAACACATGTCTATGGTCAGGGGAAAACAACAGATTTCTCATTGCGAGAGTGAGAGAAAGCGAGCGAGCGAGCGAGCGAGAGAGAGAGAGGGAGAGGGAGAGGGAGGATAGAGGGAGAGAGAGACGCCTTAGGATTAACCATATTGAACACACGTTTTTTGTTGTTTTGTGTGAACACCGAGGCCATCGCCGGCGAGGGTGAGAAGGAGGATAAGCGGCATCACAAATATGATGCCTCAGAAAAATAAAAGAGATGGACCTATTGTGGTCTTGAGTGATGGTTGTTGAGTTAAGAGCGTGTGTTATGTTTTCTCTCCCGTTGCAACGCACGGGCTCTTTTGCTAGTATCTAATAGAGTATAGTTACGTTGTTTGGACACACCATTACGCTGTGGTGTTCCAGGTGGCGCGAGTTGCGAAACTATTCCACATTATTTCAAATGAAGACCAAACTCGTAACTCAAATATTCGCCTTCGCGATCAAATCATAGAAATTTTATTTTCTTTTTACGATGATTTTCCACTTCACTCTGAAATTCTTTGAACTTTTCAAATGTTTCATACTTATGTTTCAATAAGTAGATATACCTATATCTTCTCAAATCAACAGTGAAGGTTAGAAAATAAGGATACCCGCCATGAGGCTCAACACTCATCGGAGAGCATACATCGGTATGTATTATTTCCAATAAGTCACTGGCTCGCTCCATTGGTCTGGAGAACGGAGTCTTAGTCATCTTGCCCATGATGTGACCCCGTTCATCAAATGACAATACATGTCTATGGTCAGGAAACTTAACCATCTTTGATTAATGAGCTAGTCTAGTAGAGGCTTAATAGGGACACTGTGTTTTGTCTATGTATCCACACATGTATCAAGTTTGTGGTTAATACAATTCTAGCATGAATAATAAACATTTATCATGATATAAGGAAATATAAATAACAACTTTATTATTGCCTCTAGGGCATATTTCCTTCATGAGAAGGAGATGACTCTGGAGACACGCTGCCCCAACTCTACTTCCGTTGCATGGCACTGCACATCTAGTGGTAATGATCTGTGATCTATCTCTATTAGCATGTTCCTGGATTTTCTGTGGGTAGGAAATTTTATTTTAGTCGACGCGCTCTACCATAAATCCCAACAGTGGTATTAGAGCCTCTGCTATAGGATTTGGATTCAGATTGGATGATGCATATTCGATATGTGGAGGTGGAAAATGAGATCTGTTGTCGTTTATGAGATCAGCCATGTGCACAGTTGATGTGATCAATTGCACATGGGGATCATTGTGGCTATGTTTTTTGTCAATAAGAATCGATGAGGTTGTGACACAACCTACCCCTACTGGTCGGCTTCCGCCATCGAGTTTAACAGTGAAACATAAATCCAAATCGGATATGCTTGATAAGATCGGCCAAATCAGAAAATCCGGCGTGATCGGAGTGCAGATTTGATATTTGATTTTTGAAAACATCATGTGTATGTGATGCATGTGTGTAAATTATGCATGGCTTGTGCATCATGATTTATCAGTCGGCAAATGCCAAAGCACACTCATTATAATGTAACGACCTGCTTGTCGATCTGTGATTCTCTGTAAAATTAATTACTAGTTGTAGTATTTGGAGGACAAGGATGAAGTTCATGGTTTGGCGTCCCAGTGTGACGAACAAGATGTAGTTCCGACCTTGTCATCAGAGTTAGAGCCGCCCTGGAAGGTCATCCATGAAGGAGCCATACTATTTCATGAAATATTTATTTATTTGTGATTGATATTGCTTCTTATTTCCTACGCATGTTAAATGGTAGAAAAATCCCTCGTTAATATCAAGCAAATTGCCATTCCATATGTTGCACCTTCGCACATGAAGTACGTCTAGTATTGGGCTCATAATATTGGGGAGCTACTAGGTGTCCTTGAACTAGAGGGTTTGTGTCGCACACGGACATGCACTACATCAGCTTAATTGGACAAGGCTATCAAAACGGTTTCGGGCCTTGTGGCAAAGGAAGTCGGGAACCGGGGTATAGGATACCTACTGTAACACCCCGGGGATCGTCTACAGTAACTCCACACTAATGATGCCATGTCACCATGATTACTAAGTTAATTGCCCATTGATTCATAACCAATTCAAATTTAAAATGCAAGTCAAAAATTTTACATTTTCAAAAATGCAAACAAAATAGTTCATAATTTTGCAAATATTCCCTAAGTATTTATCATGTAGAAACCTACAAAATTTGGCCCACAAATAAATTACCGAAAAATTATAAGTGGTCCAACAACATCTAATATAGGGTTTTTAAATTTAAACTAATATTTATACCATTACAAACCACTTGAGACTTTTTGTGAGGCCTAAAAATGTTGCATCTGATTTAGGTGCAAGGTTTCACTTTTTACAAAAAACATTTAGTAGCAAAAGAAACTGGAAAAGAGAGGAGAAAATACAAAACAGGAAAAGAAATAAAGAAAAGAAGAAGGGAGCCTACTGTGCCACTGAGCCTCAGTGGACTATAGTGTGGTCTGGCCCAGGCCGACCTTTCTCCCACATTCGACCAGGGAGGAGGCAGTGCCAAGGCGTGGCCTCCGGCCGCCCGTCCACGCGCCCGATGGCCCCGTGTAGAGCATCCACGGCACCCACGCGATGGTTAAAGAACCCCGACCCCAGGACAAACCCTAGACCCCCCCCCCCCCCAAATCGCTCGCTCCCTCCTTCGTTCGTGCTCTGGTAGATGAGCAGAAGCTCATGGACACCTCCGATCGTAGTCATTGTGGCCAACGGCCTCCCCGACGGCTAGGACCGCACTAGGAGGGCCGCCTTCGCCGACCTCGTCTACCCTTCAGCAAATCGGTGGAGATGCCCCGTACACCTCGCCATCTCCATTCTTCTCCGCCCCTGGCCACCGCGACGTCGTCGTCGATCTGCCGCACCGCGACCTCCCCGGCCTCCCCATGCCTCTCCCCGACATCACTGTGAGCAGCCGTCCATTCCCCCTTCTCCCTTTTCTTTCTTCCTGTCACCGTAGGATGCCACCACCTACGCACCCGAACCTCTCCGTCCGCTCCCGCACGCGTGGCTTCGCCTGTGATGTCGTTTGAAGCTACGCCGGTATTTCCCCAAAGAGGAAGGGATGATGCACATAGCGGCGGTAGGTATTTCCCTCAAATATGAAACCAAGGTAATCGAACCAGTAGGAGAACCAAGCAACACAACGTAAATAGCCCCTGCACACAAATAACAAATACTCGCAACCCGACGTGTTAAAGGGATTGTCAATCCCTTTCGGGTAACGGCGCCAGAAATTGGCATGTGGACGGGAGAAAGTTGTAAATATTGATAGATCGAACGCCAAATAAAATAAATTGCAGCAAGGTATTTTTAGATTTTTGGTTTAATAGATCTGAAAATAAAAGCAAAGGAAAATAGATCGCAAAGGCAAATAATATGAGAAAGAGACCCGGGGGCCGTAGGTTTCACTAGTGGCTTCTCTCGAGAAAAATAGCAAACGGTGGGTAAACAAATTACTGTTGGGCAATTGATAGAACTTCAAATAATCATGATGATATCCAGGAAATGATCATTAGATAGGCATCACGTCCAAGATTAGTAGACCGACTCCTGCCTGCATCTACTACTATTACTCCACACATCGACCGCTATCCAGCATGCATCTAGTGTATTAAGTTCATGGAGAAATGGAGTAATGCAATAAGAACGGTGACATGATGTAGACAAGATCTATCTATGTGGAGATAGACCCCATCGTTTTATCCTTAGTAGCAACGATACATACGTTTCGGTTCCCCTTTTGTCATTGGGATCAAGCACCGTAAGATCGAACCCACTAGAAAGCACCTCTTCCCATTACATGACAAATAGATCAAGTTGGCCAAACAAAACCCAAATATCGGAGAAGAAATACGAGGCTATAAGCAATCATGCATAAAAGATATCAAAGAAACTCAAATACTTTCATGGATATAAAAAGATAGATCTGATCATAAACTCAAAGTTCATCCGATGCCAACAAACACACCGCAAAAAAGTTACATCATATGGATCTCCAAGAGAACATTGTATTGAGAATCAAACGAGAGTGAGGAAACCATCTAGCTACTAACTACGGGCCCAAAGGTCTACAAAGAACTACTCACGCATCACTAGAGAGGCACCAATGGAAGTGGTGAACCCCTCTGTGATGGTGTCTAGATTGGATCTAGTGGTTTTGGACTCTGCGGCGGCTGGAATTGATTTTTCTCGAATCCTCTAGGGTTTCTGGAATATTGGGGTATTTATAGAGCAAAGAGGCGGTCCGGGGGGCACCCGAGGTGGGCACAACCCACCAGGGCGCGCCCTGGTGGGTTGTGCTCTCCTCGGAGCATCCTCGAGGCGCAGCCTTGGCCCATTAGGTGTCTTGTGGTCAAAAAAAAATCTCTGTAAAGTTTCGTTGCATTTGGACTCCGTTTGATATTCATTTCCCGCGAAGTAAAAAACATGCAGAAAACAACAACTGGCACTTTACACTATGTCAATAGGTTAGTACCAAAAATGATATAAAATGACTATAAAATGATTTTAAAACATCCAAGATTGATAATATAATAGCATGGAACAATCAAAAATTATAGATACGTTGGAGACGTATCAGCCTGCTGCTGCTCGCCCACCGCGCTCGCGTGCTCGTGCCGCTGTTGAACCACGCCTGCATCATGCCCTGCAGCTCCGGTGCGCCTGCGCTCACGCCACCTGCTTTTGTCCCTGCCCCCGGGCCATGCCCCGCCACTTGTGTTGTGGCTCGATGCGTCTACCGCCGCTGCTACTCCCCGCCAATGCGCTCCGATGTTGCTTCCCGCGGCCTCGCCCTGCGACGCCTCTACGCCCACGCGCTTGGCCGCACCATGACCGACTCTGCCCCCCACAGCCACGCCCGACCCGCTTGCCCTGCTCATTGCTGCGCCCGCACGCCCTCGCCACTTCCGCCGTGCTCCCCTGCAGGCCCCGCGCCCCGAGCGCTCTCCCTCTCGCGCGTGGCTGCGCCCTCCGGCCCACCCGCTCGCCCGGTAGCCGCTGGCCTCCGCCGCATGCCGTGCGTCCGCGTGCATGCATTCCAGCCTCGGCTGGCCGGCTGGGTCTCTGGCAAAAAGGGGGCACCTTCAAAAAAAAGAAAAAGAGAATAGGATGAGAAAAATAAAAAGATAAAATAAATAAATAATAGTGTAGGCACTTACAGGTGGGCCACGGTGCTCCCTTTGACTAGTCAACATGGACTAGTCAACTGCTGACTATGCAGTTGACTGGCCCCACCAGTCAGCCCCTCTGGTGCACTCTGGGTGCAGTGTACCGGGTGCACCTAGCAGTTTCTGGATATTTTTGTTTTTAAAATAAATCCAGGTGTTTACGGACTATTGTTTAATTTTTGAAAATTCATAGAAAATAATCCGTAAATTGGATGAAAATAATCTATATATGAAAGTTGCTCGGAAAAATATGACGAATCCAAATACGTTATCCATATACCTGTCTCATGCCTCTAACACTCCAAACTTGGAACCATCCCCTCTCTTTTATATGTGCAAAAAAGTCCAAACGCCGGGAAAAAACCGGTGTTTTCCCTCTCCGTTTGCAATGTATAGTACCGCGTTAGAACACCCCTAGCACTGCTTACGGTCATGACATACTTTCTGTTGTTCTGTATGCCTGTTATTGACTGTTTCTTCCCCCTCCTTCCTCTCCTGTAGACCTCGAGACTGTTGATGCTTCGATGTTCGACTACGGATATGCTTCCAAAGACCCCTTTCGTCTACAGAGCAACCAGGCAAGCAAAACGTCCTTGACCATCCCGATACATCCTACACCTTCTGTCTACTGCTTGCATTAGAGTAGTGTAGTTGTTACTACTTTTGAATGATCCTATTCTGCTGCATAGTTGATACGTCTCCATCATATATACTTTTCCAAACTCTTTTGCCCTTGTTTTGGACTCTAATTTGCATGATTTGAATGGAACTAAACCTGGTTGACACTGTTTTCAGCAGAATTGCCATGGTGTTATTTTTGTGCGGATATAAAAGTTCTCGGATTGACCTGAAAATTTACAGAGAATTTTTGTGGAATGTATAAAAAATACTGGCAAAAAAAGATACCAAAGGGGGGCCACCCAGATTCCACAAGCCCTGGGGGGCGCCTACCCCCCAAGGCATGCCTCCCAGGCTTGTGGGTCCCCTGGACCACCTACAACCCTAACTCCAACTGCATAAGTACCTATTCACAGAGAAAAAAAATCATAGAGAAGGATTCATCGCGTTTTACAATAGGGAGCCGCCGCCACCACCCGTTCTTCATCGGGAGGGCTAATCTAGAGTCCGTTCGGGGCTCCGAAGAGTGGAATCCGCCGCCATCATCATCACCAACCTTCCTCCATCACCAATTCCATGATGCTCACTGTCAGGAGTGAGTAATTCCATCGTAGGCTTGCTGGACGGTGATGGGTTGGATGAGATTTATAATGTAATCGAGTTAGTTTTGTAAGGGTTCACTACAAAAAAAAGATACATCCGTGACATTTTGGGCTGAATGAATTTTTTTCTGTCATGCTTATGACACTTCTATGACGATAATTGTGACAAAACCCGGTATTATCATAGATGTGGTGGGCTCCTACTTCTATGACAAAAAATCATGACCAAAAATGGGCTTTTCGTCCCGGGCGGGCCGGAGATGCACCTGCATGACATTCTTTGGGCCGTCATCATGAAAAAAATCGAGGTAGAAGTGAGGGTGAGGAAAATTTTGGGGAGTCCTCGGTTACGGTGGGCGGTCGGGGCCGGGCGATGCACGGAGGATTGCGTGTTTCTCTCGTACACGTACGCGCGCGTGTGCGAGGCGTTGAGCTCTAACTGAACCCGAGCGAGGTGTTCGCTTACTGAAGCCGAGCCATTGCACTGTCTACGTTACTGAACCCTACCGATCGATCCCTGACTATTAACTAAACCCGAGCGATTCCTTCGCTATTGTTGCTAACTGAAGCCGATCGAACTTGCTGCCTCTTGATGAACAATGAGTGTTGTTGGGGGTTGGATGAACAATTCCCGGTGGGGGTTGGATGAACAGGACCCCGTGGTAGTAGAGACCGTTGCCCCTGGATGAACAGAACTCCGATCGAGACGGTTGGGGGTGGATGAACAGGTCCCCGTGGAGGGCTGGATGAATAGCAGCTGGGGGAGGGCTGGTTGAATAGTAGCCGGTGCAGGGCTGGATGAACAGTAGCCCGTGGAGGGTTGGTTGAACAGGACCCCGTGGAGAGGGCTGGTTGAACACTAGCTGGTGGAGGATGGATGAACAGGACCCCGTGGTGAATAGTAGCTGGTGGAGGCTGGAGGAAGTCGATAGTGGATGAGCAGTAGCAGGTGGAGGCTGGAGGAAGTCGTCGGTGGGTGAACAGTAGACCGTGGAGGCTGGACCGAGGCAGTAGACGGTGGATGAACAGTAGCCCGTGTAGTCCCGTTTTGCGGTACGCCACACCCCTCTCGATGAACAGGACCCCTGTTTCGACCGTAGGCGCCCCAACACAAGTCCGTTTCCTCCGTTTTGCGGTATGCCACACCCCTCCCAATCAAAAACACCCTGTTTCGACCGTAGGAGCTCGAACACAAGTTCGTTCCCTCCGTTTTGCGGTACGCCAAACCCTTCCCGATGAACAGAACCCCGTTTCGACCGTACACGGTCAAACACAACGCCGTTTTCCTCCGTTTTGCGGTACACCAGACCCTGTTCCGGCTGTTCCGTCCAAGCCAGTTGGCTCCCATTGAACACGACCCATTCTGACCCAGTATGTTGCCTCCCGATGAACATGATGCGTTCTGACCCAGTCACTTGGCTCCCAGTGAACACGGCGTTGTTTTCTCCGTTCCGACCCAGTCGGTTAGCTGAAGATGAACAGGACAACATCGCTACCGTCCGTTGGCTCTCCATGTACACGAGCCCTAGCCGTTCGTATGCGCGAGTACGCATTTCGAGACCCCACTCGTATGTACGTATGTGGCCGTATTTTTTGGCGTGTGGTTGTATGTATGTGTACATGGTTTAGACGGGACAACTTGAACTGCTACATGGAGGGCTCTACTATGACATGTGCTGCTAGTTACTCGGCCATGGTTTGTCGTTGTAGAGCAACTGATCGACCAGTATGTACGTACACATCCGTGACAAGACAGACAACGCTACATACACTTCGACCGGGTGGGTCCCAGCTGTCAGGGAGGATAAGGACGCACTTCCTTGCGTGCGAAGATATAGCTGCTGGGTCCTGATACGTCTCCAACATATCTATAATTTTTGATTGTTCCATGATGTTATATTATCATTCTTGGATGTTTTACAATCATTTTATAGTCATTTTATATCTTTTTTTTGGTACTAACCTTTTGAAATAGTGCCAAGTGACAGTTGTTGTTTTTTGCATGTTTTTTACATTGCAGGAAATCAATACGAAACGGAGTCCAAACGCAGCGAAACTTCTTTTGGATTTTTTATGGACCAGAAGACACCCATGGGACGAAGAAGCACCTGGGGGGTGCCCCAAGGGGGGCACAACCCACCAGGGTGTGCCTGGGCCCCCAGGCGCGCCCAGGTGGGTTGTGCCCACCTCAATGGCCTCCCGAACCGCCTCTTTGCTCTATAAATACCCCAATATTCCAGAAACCCAAGGGGAGTCGACAAAAATCAATTCTAGCCATCGTAAGTTCCAGAAACACCCGATCCAATCTGGATACCATCATGAAGGAGTTCATCATGTCCATTGGTGCTTCTCCGATGATGCGTGAGTAGTTCTTTGTAGACCTTCTCGTTCGTAGTTAGGTGATAGATGGCTTCCTCTCTCTCATTTGATTCTCAATACAATGGTCTCTTGGAGATCCATATGATGTAATTCTTTTTGCGGTGTGTTTGTTGGGATCCGATGAACTTTGACTTTATGATCCGATCTATCTTTTTATCCATGAAAGTTATTTGAGCCTTCTTCGATTTCTTATATGCATGATTGCTTATAGACTCATATTTCTTCTCCGATATTTGGGTTTTGTTTAGCCAAATTGATCTATTTATGTTGCAATGGGAAGAGGTGCTTTGTGATGGGTTCGATCTTACGGTGCTTGATCCCTGTGACAGAAGGGGAACCGACACGTATGTATCGTTGCCATTAAGGATAACAAGATGGTGTCTATTTCTACATAAATAGATCTTGTCTACATCATGTCATCGTTCTTATTGCATTACTCCGTTTCTCCATGAACTTAATACACTAGATGCATGCTGGATAGCGGTCGATGTGTGAAGTAATAGTAGTAGATGCAGGCAGGAGTCGGCCTACTAATCTTGGATGTGATGCCTATATAATGATCATTGCCTGGATATCATCATGATTATTTGAAGTTCTATCAATTGCCCAACAGTAATTTGTTTACCCACCGTTTGCTATTTTTCCCGAGAGAAGCCACTAGTGAAACCTACGGCCTCCAGGTCTCTTCTTTATTATATTTGCCTTCGCGATCTATTTTTATTTGCTTTTATTTTCAGATCTATTAAACCAAAAATACAAAAATACTTTGCTGCACTTTATTTTATTCGAGATCTATTTATCCAATCTATCATGTTTTTATCCCATCTTTTTGCCAATTTCTGGCGCTGTTACCCGAAAGGGATCGACAACCCCTGTAATACGTCAGGTTGCGAGTATTTGTTATTTGTGTGTAGGTGCTGTTCACGTAGTGTTTTGTGGTTGTCCTACTGGTTCGATTACCTTGGTCTCATCACCGAGGGAAATACCTACTGTTGTTGTGCTACATCATCCCTTCGTCTTTGGGGAAATACCGACGTAGTTCTAGCAGATATCAAAAGGAATTTCTGGCGCCTTTGCCGGGGAGACATCATCAACATCTACCAGGTTCCTAATCACGAATCTCATCTCCTCGCAATTTACATTTTTTTCCACTTGCCTCTTGTTTTCCTCTCCCCCACTTCACAAACATTTGCCGTTTTATCCGCCCCCTTTTTGTTCGCCGTTTTATCGTCAAATCTGTTTTTGAGTGCAATCTTGTTGCATGGTCACAACGACTCAAGAGAACACCAAGTTGTGTGATTTCTCCAATACCAACAACAATGATTTTATTGGCACTCCGATTGCTCCTGTCGCCACTAGTGCAGAGTCTTGTGATATTAATACTGCTTTGCTGAATCTTGTTATGAAAGATCAATTTTCCGGTACTCCTAATGAGGATGCCGCATCCCATCTTAACACATTCGTGGAATTATGCGATATGAAAAATAAAAAATATGTGGACAGTGATGTTGTAAAGATGAAATTATTTCTGTTTTCTTTGCGAGATCGTGCAAAAAATTGGTTTTCTTCTTTGCCTCGCAATAGTATCGATTCTTGGGATAAGTGCAAGAATGCTTTTATTACTAAGTATTTTCCGCCCGCAAAAATTATTTCCCTTAGAACCCAGATCATGAATTTCAAGCAACATGAACATGAGCATGTTGCACAATCTTGGGGAAGGATGAAAATGATGGTAAGGAATTGCCCAACTCATGGGTTAAATCTTTGGATGATCATACAAATTTTTTTATGCAGGGTTGAATTTTATTTCTCATAATATTTTAGATTCCGCCACGGGTGGTACTTTTATGGAGATTACTTTTGGTGAAGCCACGAAATTGCTTGATAATATTATGGCAAATTATTCACAATGGCATGCCGAAAGAGCTCCTACTAGTAAAAAAGTTAATTCGGTTGAAGAAATTTCTTCTTTGAGTGAAAAAATTGATGCTCTTTTGAAATTGGTTGCTAATAAAAGTGCTCCTATTGATTTTAATGATGTGCCTTTGTCTAGTTTGATTGAGAAAAATAGTGATGCCGTAGATGTGAATTTTATCTCTCGAAACAATTTCAATAACAATGCTTATAGGGGTAATTTCAATCCTAGGCCTTTTCCTAGTAATTCCTCTAATAATTATGGTAATTCCTATAGTAATCCATATTATAATAATAATAGGAACACCTATGATCTTGAGAATAATATTAAATAATTTATCAACACTCAAAAAGTTTTCAATGCTACAATGGAAGAAAAGCTGAATAGGATTGATGATTTGTCTAGAAGTGTTGATAGAATTTCTCATGATGTAGAAAATCTCAAGATGAAAATGTTTCTGCCTAAGGTTGAGGAATCAATTAAAGATCTTTATGTTTCTATGGATGAAAGTAAGAAAAGAACCGCTATGCTTAGAGCTAGAAGAGAATTTTTAGAAAAGGCGTTTTCTAGTGATTGCTTTCGTAAAACTGATGAAGATCTTAAAATGATTGGTGTTTCTTATATTTATTCCTTGTTTGGTAAAATTAAAATTGATGATAAAGGGACCGGAGAAGAGTCAACTTTAGCTAGAAGGCATCCCGATAATTCGGAGGGTGAAAATCTTGTTGAGAAAATTGATAAAAGTGGGTTTGAAGAGGTCAAAACTTTAACGTGCCCACTCTTTTGGATAACAAAGATTTTAATTATGATAGTTTCTCTTTGATTGATTGTATTTGTTTGTTGCAATCTATGATAAATTCACCCTATGCTTATGAACAAAATAAAGCTTTTGCTAAACATATTGTTGATGCTATGATGAAAGCTTTAGAAGAAAAGTTGGAATTAGAAGTTTAAATTCCTATAAAATTGCATGATAAGTGGGAACCTACTATCAAAGTCAAGATTAAAAATTATGAGTGTTTTTCCTAGTGTGACTTGGGTGCCAGTGTTTCTACAATTTCGAAATCTTTATGTGATGTGCTTGGTCTTACCAACATTGAAGAATGTTCTTTAAATTTGCATTGGCGGATTCTACTATTAAAAAGCCTATGGGAAGAATTAATGATGTTGTTATTCTTGCAAATAGGAATTATGTGCCCATAGATTTTTTTTGATATTGATTGCAATTCGTCTTGTCCAATTATTCTTGGTAGACCGTTTTTACGTACTATTGGTACCATGATTGATATGAAAGAAGGCAATATTAAATTTCAATTTCCACTAAGGAAGGGTATGGAACACTTCCCTAGAACAATAATTAGGCCACCATATGAATCAATCATGAGGGCATCTTATGGATCTAGAAACAAAATGACAATACTTAGATCCTTGCATTATGCCTAGCTAGGGGCGTAAAATTATAGCGCTTGTTGGGAGGCAACCCAATGAATAAAATTTATTTTTGTCTTTTTCTTTCTGTTCTTGAGTGTTTGCACAATTATGCTACTGTTATGATTGTGGTTTTTGTGTTTTAATTTGTGTTTGTGCCAAGTAAAGTCTTTAGGATCTTGTTGGGCGATAGTTGATTTGATCTTGCTGAAAAACAGAATTTTTTGTGCTCACAATAATATTTATCATTTTAAACAGGATCGTGATAAAATACCAATTCTTTTTTGCATAAGTTTAGTATACAAATTTCTCACGTGGTCCTAATTTTCTAGAATTTTTGGACTTTCAGAAGTACTCAAAATATCCAGATTGCTACAGACTGTTCTGTTTTTGACAGATTCTGATTTCTTTGCGTTGTGTGCTTGTTTTGATGATTATATGGTTTTATTTGAAGAGTTTTTGCCATATAAAAGTTGGAATACAGTAGAAATAATTCAAGAGTAAAATATGAATGGGTTTGCAACATTACTTATAGTAGTGATTTATTTTCTTATACTAACGGATCTCACGAAGGTTTTGTTGAGTTTCGTGTGATTGAAGTTTCCAAGTTTTGGGCGATGGTACAATGGATGAAGGAATAAGGAGTAAGAAGAGCCTAAGCTTGGGGATGCCCATGGCATCCCAAGCCATTATCCAAAGAGAAGCAAGCAACTAAGCTTCGGATGCCCGAGTGGCATCCCCTCTTTCTTCTAGCGACCATCCATATTTTACTCGGAACTATATTTTTATTCGTCACATACTATGAGTTTTGCTTGGAGGGTCTTGTATGATATGAGTATTTGCTTGTTTTTCTTTGTGTTTTAAGTCTTGAATCCTTGCTGGACACACCTATTTGAGAGAGCCAAAATTATTCCATGACTTGTTAGAATTGCTTTCTATGCTTCACTTAAATCTTTATTAGCTATGGAATTGCTCTAGTGCTTCACTTATACCCCCTCTGTCCGGAAATACTTGTCATCAAAATGGATAAAAGGGGATGTATATAGACGTATTTTAGTTCTAGATACATCTCTTTTGATCCATTTTGATGACAAGTATTTTCGGACGGAGGGAGTATCTTTTTGAGCATGGTGTGCTTTAGTATTTTTGAAGAAATGCTCTCTTGCTTCACTTAGATTTATTTGAGAGTTAGTAACTTTTTTGAGAAATTCTCTCTTGCTTCACTTAAATTAATTTGAGAGAAAGAAATATTATGGTCATGATATTCACTTATATTTGTTTGAGCTTTTCAAAAGCAACACATGAAAATTAGTCCCAAAGTGATAGATATCCAAAGAGGGTATAATAAAACTTTCATGAAGATCATTGGACAAAATAAACTTGATTCCTTGTAATAGTTTTGAGATATGATGATGTGATATGTGAGTCATGTTGATGAGTAATTATGCTTTAGTAAGAATATAGGTGTTAAGGTTTGTGATTCCCTATGAAAGCACGAAAGTCAATAGTTATGCAATGAAATTACATCCTACTTGTGGTGCATTATTTGGTGTTAATTATGCTTAATGCTCACTTATGAGTTTTTTCGTTTCTTGGTTGGTCGCTTCTCAATCTTTTGCTAGCCTTCATTTTACACTAAGTATGATCACTACTTGTGCATCCAAAATCCTTTAAACCAGTTTTGCCACATGAGTCCACCATACCTACCTATATGCGGTATTTCCGTGCCGTTCTAAGCAAATTTGTATGTGCCATCTCTAATTTTCAAAATAAATTTCTCTCTTGTGTGCTCATACCGCTCATGAAACGATAGGGGGTGGCTAATATATTTCCATGCTAGATATGTTATTCCCACGATGAGTGTTTATTTACTTGTCATTGCACGAGAGTAAGGCACAAGTATTAAGGATGCCCAGTCCCGAAATGAAAAATGAATTTACTTTATGTTATCAAATAATAAATTCCTTGGAAAGTGTTGATATGGAAGGCACCCGTGGATATGGCTAGCCATGGAAAGTGAAAGTATGGTTGAAAAAGGAATAAACTTTAATTTCTGTTTGGAAACCGCCTTTAATATATCTAGCATGGAAAGTATTGGAACTACTTGATTGTTCTCGTTGACAGGAAAAGCATGCCTCCCAAAATGTTTTTATCTCTATCTTTTTTGCTTTGAGCTCTGGCACCTCTACAAATCCCTACTTCCCTCCGTGAAGGGCCTTTCTTTTACTTTATACAATTTTTATTTTTAATTTGAGTCTCCATCTTCTCTTATAAAGAACCAACTAGGGGGCACTTTGATCATACTTGAGCATTGGGTGTAGCTAATATGCGAGTGTGTTTCATGGATGGATCAATGATTGAGCATAACTGGCTAGGGATAACTTATTTTAGTGTTGATATTTTGAAAGACATGGTTGCTTGTTGATATGCTTGAGTATTTAAGTCTCATGTCAAAACTAGACTATTGCTTTGAACCATATAAAAGTCCAAATGTCCATGCTATAAAGAAAAGAATATGAGATGAACATGTTAGGTAGCATTCCACATCAAAAATTTTGTTTTTATCATTTACCTACTCGAGGACGAGCAGGAATTAAGCTTGGGGATGCTAATACGTCTCCAACGTATTTTTAATCTTTGATTGTTCCATGCTGTTATATTATCATTCTTGGATGTTTAACAATCATTTTATCATCATTTTTTGGTACTAACCTATTGACACAGTGGCAAGTGCCAGTTGCTGTTTTTGCATGTTTTTTACATCGCAGGTAATCAATACCAAATGGAGTCCAAACACAACGAAATTTTTTGTGGATTTTTTATGGACCAGAAGACACCTAATGGGCCGAAGAAGTACCTGGGGGTGCCCCAAGGGGGGCACAACCCACCAGGGCGCGCCTGGGGGCCCAGGCGCGCCCAGGTGGGTTGTGCCCACCTCGGTGGCCTCCCGAACCACATCTTTGTTCTATAAATACCCCAATATTCCAGAAACCTGAGGGGAGTCGATGAAAATCAATTCCAGCCACCGCAAGTTCCAGAAACACCAGATCCAATCTAGACACCATCACGGAGGGGTTCATCATGTCCATTGGTGCCTCTCCGATGATGCGTGAGTAGTTCTTTGTAGACCTTTAGGTCCGTAGTTAGTAGCTAGATGGCTTCCTCTCCCTCGTTTGATTCTCAATACAATGGTCTCTTGGAGATCCATATGATGTAATTCTTTTTGTGGTGTGTTTGTTGGGATCCGATGAACTTTGATTTTATGATCAAATCTATCTTTTTATCCTTGAAAGTTATTTGAGTCTTCTTTGATTTCTTATATGCATGATTTCTTATAGCCTCCTATTTCTTTTCCAATATTTGGGTTTTGTTTGGCCAACTTGATCTATTTATCTTGCAATGGGACGAGGTGCTCTGTGATGGGTTTGATCTTACGGTGCTTGATCCCAGTGATAGAAGGGGAACTGACACGTATGTATCGTTGCCATTAAGGATAACAAGATGGGGTCTATTTCTACATAAATAGATCTTGTCTACATCATGTCATCGTTCTTATTGCATTACTTCGTTTCTCCATGAACTTAATACACTAGATGCATGCTGGATAGCGGTCGATGTGTGGAGTAATAGTAGTAGATGCAGGCAGGAGTCGGTCTACTAATCTTGGACGTGATGCCTATATAATGATCATTGCCTAGATATTGCCATGATTATTTGAAGTCCTATCAATTGCCCAACAGTAATTTGTTTACCCACAGTTTGCTATTTTTCTCGAGAGAATCCACTTGTGAAACCTACGGCCCCCGGGTCTCTTCTTTCTTATATTTGCCTTTGCGATCTATTTTTATTTTCTTCTATTTTCATATCTATTAAACTAAAAATACAAAAATACTTTGCTGCACTTTATTTTATTCAAGATCTATTTATCCAATCTATCATATTTTTATCCCGTCTTTTTGCCAATTTCTGGCGCCGTTACCCGAAAGGGGTTGACAGCCCCTTGAATACATCAGGTTGCAAGTATTTGTTATTTGTGTGCAGGTGCCATGCACGTAGTGTTGCGTGGTTCTCCTACTGGTTCGATAACCTTGGTCTCGTCACTGAGGGAAATACCTACCATTGATGTGTTGCATCATCCCTTCCTCTTTGGGGAAATACCAACATAGTTCTAGCAGAATCAGGTCCCAGCTGTCACGGGGGAATCATTCTTTTTGCCCGTAATAAGGACGCACTTGCTTGCATGTGAAGATGTAGCTGGTGGGTCCCAGCGGTCAGGGGGAGAAAACATTATTTTTCAGGGTAGGAAGGATGTTGTTGCATGCATGCATCCATGGGCGTGGTGCGTCCCCACTGTCAGCCTCTCACGAACAGTCATCTTCCGATGACTCTCGTTTGTTGACCACATTGACCACACCGTGCCGAGCACACCAAGGCTGGTGGACGACGGCGAGGCCCCAGACTGGAACGACCCGGAGATGGGGAAGACACGGCAGTGGAGTCGCAGATGGAGAGGAGTGGGAAACTTGACTGGTTCGGGTGCATGGTGGCACTGCCGCCCACGGGAGACATGAGCAAGAACACAAGTTGAAGAAGCAGCACGGCGGTCCAACTGCTAGAATCATTTGTTGATTAAGTTGACAAAGCCCTGTGTACACGTCAGCTTAGTAGGCCCACAAGTCAGCCACCAAATCTGCCGGGTCCCAACTGCCATCGGGAGCAATAGTTTCTTTCGCATAACAAGGAGCCACTTCCTTCCATGCGAAGATAAAGCTGATGGGTCCTAGCTGTCAGGGGAGGAAATATTTTTTCAGCTTAGTAAGGTGGAACTTTCCTTGCGTGCGACCATGGACCTCGTGGGTCCCAGCCGCCAGGCTGTCCACGTACAATCGTCTTCCGATGGCTCTCGTTTGTTGACCACGCCACACCGAGCGCAGCGAGGCGGTGGATGACGGCGAGGCCCCGGACGGGAATGACCCGGAGATGAGAAGACGCGGCAGTGGAGTCGCAGATTGATAGGAGTACAAGGGTTATAACTGGTTCTGGTGCGGCGTGGGGCTGCAGTCGGTAGATAATAACAGGAGGGTGGAGCGGTGGAGGGATAGCCTGGCTGGTGGTGGGGTAGCGCTTCGCAGCGATGCATGCTAAGAAGAGCCGCTAGCCGCCAGAGGCCAGAGCAGACGGTCCCAGCGACGCTGGAGGAAGAAGACAAGAGATTGAAGGTGCATGCTAGCCGTTGGATATAAATCCAATGGCTGTGGATGTTAGAATCATTTGTTGACTAAGTTGACAATGCCTTGCGTAGGCTTCGACCCATTGGCTCACATGTCAGCCTGCAAAAATGTGGCATATATTTAACCCATATTTTCTAGAATTTACAGTCCATTTGCTGAGCTGGGTGAACAAATAATTTCGCGTCAATGCGGCCCCTTTAATATTTTCTAAGAAATCCCAGCCATTTGCACTTTCTTGAAATACACGAATTAGTTGGGATTGTTCTATATATAATGTTAGGTTAGAAGGAGCAATTAATATCAAAAAATAAAGCGGAGCGACACATTTTTTATATATAAAATTAACAAATTAGCGAGTTATTGCTCAAAAGAAAAATGAGTGCGTTATTATTACATTGGTCCTTAAAATCTTCTTAAGCTTTTGTGCCCAGTCACCAGGATTTTCCTTGCCTGTGAGTCAAAAACAACCAGGATTTTCCTTGCCAACTTATGTTAAACATTTACTTTTATAAGTAATAAGACGCGGGATGTTTTTAGAATGTATATATAAGTCTTTATTAAATATATGATAATAGTAATAATATAAATATATATAATATGGTTGGAAGAGAACGCAAAAATTGGACACAACATTATTATTCTTATATATAGATAAATAGAACAAAGATCTGCATTTTATTAAAAAAATATATTGGGTTCCCGATCTTTAAGAAAAAGTAAAACCTACGCTGGGAGGCCCATAGGCCGGTACGTACATGATGGACCTCAAAAAATAAGTTGAAACCACTATCTCGGTATGTCATGGGCTACACATGTTTAAAAACAAAACTTAGGCGTAGCTGATACTTGTTCGCCCTCTAGAAAAAATGATACCAGCTAGATTCCCGATACCCTTTTCCTGCAACAACAACAAGAACAAAAAAGGATCCCCGATACCCCTGAAAATAAAAGCTCCCCGATGACAGTCATCGTTGGAAATTTATTTCATTTATTGACTAGGTTGACAAACTCGTGAGCTCCAACGTCAGCATACAATTAGGAGGAAGCTCTTTTCCAATGAGGTACTTGCTTGCGTACGACTTGGACCAGGTGGGTCCCCACTGTCAGTCTCTTGGCGTACAGTCCTCTCCGGATTCCTCTCGTTTATTGAGCATGTTGGCGATGGCATACGGCGGCACTATGGCAAGCGCACACAGACGATAAAGAACTGGAGCCGGGGAAGACGCCTTCATTCTTTCAAACATACCGCACTGGCCCGATGGCTACAACCCTCTCACCCAAAAGTTATACTGCCCGTGTTCGATTCCAACTGGTGCAGTTGAAAATATCTAACACTTGCCAAAATTTCATCCCTAGTTTACCTAGTTTTTCGCACTCAACATTATCTTGCCATTTTGAAAATAGCACATCCTTTTGACTTTGCATCATATGAAGATGTGCTATACATGAATGTTGATCAGCATGATGTTAACTTGTTGTTAGTTCCATTTTTTACCATGAATAAAATTTCCAACATTCTGTTATCCATGTTTGAAAAGTGCCTGTTGATTTAAATGCTCTTCCTTTGAAACAGGCAGTTTCTTATCTGAAAATCACTTGGACAAGCAGTCATCACCGGTGTTGGATTCGATGCCGCGCGTCTTCAATCCATCGAGAACGCGAGGGGGAAATAAACTTCCGTCCTGTGCTGTCGGTTGGGGAATGGAGCGAACTGGACTAAAGAGGGGGCCGGCGGCGCGACTGAAGAAGCACATCAGACGTGATTTTTTTCAGTGGATGGCTCTCGACACTACACCACAACACTTAACTGGGGGCAATTAACTGCCGGGAGAAATACCAATATAAGGGCAAACAAACTGCCGGGATCTTTTTACTGGCGATACAAGTCATTGAGGGCAGGGTAACTGCCGGTAGATGCTGAGAAAGAAGGGCACACAAACTGCCAGTGTCGGTATCCGTCATCTCATCTGCGGGGAGAACTAAACCTAGGCCCACTATCTGCCGGTAACCATTCACGGGCCGAAACGAGATGATTGGGCCCAAAAGCGCGCTAGCACGGAGAGCGCGTGAGAGCCAAAATGAAACTTATGATCTCCTAAGAAAAATGAAACTTAGGCGCCGCCCCCGACTAGATCTAGCCCAAATCCCCTTCTGCTCCGACCCCAGACCCCGCCGACCACCTTCCATCGCCCGACCCTAGCCGCCGCGGACCCCAGAACCTGCTGACTACCCTCCACCGTGCGACCCCAGCTGCCCCGACCACCCATCGCAGCAGCCTCCTCCCGGACCACCATTGCCGCCGAGGTATCCTGCCGCCGGGCACCTTCCTCTACCGCGCGGCGTCAAATACCCTCCTCCGCAGATCTCGTCCGCCCTCTGCCGCATCCCCGGCGCCGCCTAAATGTCGCCTCTCCGCCTCGCTTTCTCCCCAGACAGCACCGTCTCCTTGGCATCTCTCCTGAACTGCCGAGATGAGGCGTATGCGGACTAGGGTTTGGCGCCGCCTGCCCTCCTGGTCGATCTCCTCCGGCCAGTGCTCCTCTGCCCCTGGTCGACCTCGACGTCGTGCTTCCCAGTCCATCGTCCTTTGTCCATGCTCCCCCCAGTTCGTGCTCCTCAGGTCTCCCCCTCTTGTACTTCCAGCCCGAGGTAGCTCTTTAGTTTTTTTCCTATTTTTTTCTGTTAAGGTAGCACTGATCAATAGTTTATAGTTGACACATTTGTGAGAAACTTATGCTTACATTTACTTATGCCTGTGCCTTGCAGAAACACAGGTCAACAGATGTTTGTCTCAAAACGACAGGTAATACCATCATGCCAAATCTTCTTCCTCTGATTTGAAGAAAATAGCAGAGCGCTCAGACTATAGCTCTAGCGACAGTTGCCGCTTTGTCTTACTGGTAAATATTTGCTACAAAGTGCTATTTTCAGCTGCAAACATTCAGCCTATACCATGTACTGCATGTTTTACTAATAATTGTTGCCTGGTATCTTGTCTGACCTGAAACATATGGTCATTTTTAGTAATAGCAAACGCAAATTAGAAATTGGGTTGGGCAGGGAATTCATGACCTGAAACATATGTTTGTCAACTATGATTATTTTGTTTCAAATAGCAACACATACAAACCTTGTTTTGTTTGCATGTTAAGGTTTAGGAGGTTGAAAAGGATATTAACACGCATAATAAGTGACTATCTTAATTTTTGTGACTAAGGAAGTTGGAACTATTAGTTGTGTTGATTGTTACATCTTAGAACATTTTTTATTTGCTCATGAAAATGAAAACTGTTGAACATGACCCCACCTCAATCCCGCGAAAAAGAACTTGGTGGAACTGTTGGATGTCTTATTTTTGAATGGCAAAGAACAATCACTCCCGATCAGGTGAGTACAAAATAGTCCAATTTTGTCCCATCCCATGTGTATGTTAGGATGTTAGCAGTCTGGTTTTCATGCCTTATCTGAACAATTGAAATATATATTGCAAAGTGGCACCAAATGTGTAGTTAGTGTCAAAAGACCTTCATAATTTGGACTGCTAATTCTTGTGGATCATCTGTTTGATTGAAACCGCTGTGCATTGCCAACATATTTCGTCCACTAATTTTGCTCTTGGATTCTGGCTGTATTTCTTTCTTTCCAAATTTGATTGTGTCATTCTTGTAATTTCTTTACCATGCTATGCAGAATGAATCATCTTTTGATGGTGCTCAAGTCATGGGCATAGATGCATCTAACCAAATAATACTTGCTTCTGGAAGGCACCTGGTGTAGGTGGAGAACATGTTCTTAGAGAGGTACATTTAAATCTCGTTCTTTGCCAAATTAATGGCTACAACCACTAAATTTTTGCAACACCTTATTGTAACATGACGGGTAGCAGTTCTATGTCCCCTCTCCGAGCTGCTCTTTCATGGTACTAGTTCCTCGGAGCAATCCTTATATATCTTGTATATCTTAATTACTTCCTATTTACAGCTAGGTATTTGGCTTGCTAGGTAAAGCAAAGGAACCATATTGATACTCACGATGAACTTAATTAGCAAAGTTAAAATTCTGTTCAAAATTCAGAACTGATATGATTTATTGTATTTGTACATGCTTTGCATATTGATGATCTGGTAAGCATCGCTACACTGGGCATGACCAATTGCTTAAAAGAAGGTCTCTGTCATGTTGATGATCTGTCAAAATGTACGTGTAGATATTCTGCACATTCTGGTTCATGCCACTACTTAATTAAGGTCTTCTTTTATGAGGTTCTGCCTTGTGAAAATAATATGATTATTTAGCAGCTTGGTTTCATGGCTTTGGATCTCATGTGAATAAACTATATATTAAGTGTTTGCTGTTCTTTGCTTAATAATAATAATAATAGTAACTTTGGAAATTACAAGCTTCAGTACAAAGATGCCAAAGTTTTGATATAAATTGTACTAACTCATAATGGTGGCTTCTAATTATAGTGAACTAGATAGGCGCTCACATGCTAGTGGGCTTCGGTGGCATTTTGAGCTATTGGCTGTTGTCTTTAACTGCCAGTGCGTAGCGGCCAACAAAATTAGCTCTAGTGCTTTGTGTGAATTTATGGTGGTTATTTACTTTATTTCATTGTACACTGCATTGTGCTATATATGTTCCATAAGTATAAACATGCTATGCTTGGCATGCGGTTTTGGGGAAAAAGGAAGCATCTCATGTGTACAAATCGTTTGACCTGCATTTTACTACTTGCTATTTACTATACATCGAAATTGTACTTGGAAGTGTAAAAATTTGTCTGCGGTTAAAAAAGTTTTGTATCAAGCTTGTAAGTTTTGTCACAAGGATGAGATTGTTTAATACTACAAAACTTCATACCTTTGCTTTCATAATTTCTGTAAACGAAACCATTCTAAACTAAACCAACCAGATCCGATCCTTATCTGTTCATAATTTTTTTCTCCGTGGTTCAAAAAGTTAATTGACGCCTACAAAGTTGTACTAAAGTTGCATCAATTAATTTGGGTATTAGGGAGTATCAATCTTGTAAGTTTTGTCACAAGGATGAGATTGTTGAATGCTACTGCCTCCATTCTGAATTACTTGTCGCAGGTATGGATGTATCTAGATGTATTTTAGTTTTAGATACATCCATTTCTGTGACAAGTAATTTGGAACGGAGGGAGTACAAAACTTCATACCTTTGCTTCATGTTCTTGATGTTTGAACTGGGGATCCCATGAAATTCTTTTTTGTAACATGGTTCTCATCTCTGAACATCCTCAGCTTTTCATTTTTAGAATTTTTTAAAACAAAATACGGCAATTGACATCTGTTTCGTTAGCTTTTTATACTAATGTTTTACTTCTTCGAACTAAATTTTTGCAAATTACATCGATCTAGTTGCAGGTCTTTGTATATTTCCACAATTATGGAGGGCGTGGTTTAGCTGCGTTTTTCAGAGCATTGCAAGTTTGGTGACTCTTCTGGGGGAGACATGTGGCTCTTTTTGAATGATGGCGTTTCATAGGATGGTGGCAAGTCTGGTATTTAAAAGACATTTCATGAAGCTTAAGGGAGTCCTGGATTAGGGGGTGTCCGGATAGCCGGAACTATACCTTCGGCCGGACTCCTGGGCTATGAAGATACAAGATTGAAGACTTCGTCCCGTGTCCGGAAGGGACTTTCCTTGGCGTGGAAGGCAAGCTTGGCGATACGGATATGTAGATCTCCTACCATTGTAACCGACTCTGTGTAACCCTAGCCCTCTCCGGTGTCTATATAAACTGGAGGGTTTTAGTCCGTAGGAACAACCATTATACCATAGGCTAGCTTCTAGGGTTTAGCCTCCTTGATCTCGTGGTAGATCTACTTTTGTACTACCCATATCATCAATATTAATCAAGCAGGAGTAGGGTTTTACCTCCATCGAGAGGGCCCGAACCTGGGTAAAAACATCGTGTCCCTTGTCTCCTGTAACCATCCACCTAGACGCACAGTTCGGGACCCCTTACCCAAGATCCGCCGGTTTTGACACCGATATTGGTGCTTTCATTGAGAGTTCCTTTGTGCCGTCGCCATCAGGAAGGATGCCTCATTCCGTCTTTAAAGACGGTTCCGTTGCTAAGGGAGCTTTGGCTGTCGGCCAAACTCTCCGGCTAGGTGGTTTCCTTATGATCGCATGTTCGGCTGCTGTGCCGATGATGACTTCTCGGATCATCGAAAGCAATCTTCATGTCAGCTCGGAATTCGCCGAGTAGCTAGATCCGATGGAGCTCTCTTCCCTAAACGAGCTCTTGAATCGCATCGCCGCCCTGGGAGTCGCTACGGAATACGACCAGATTGGGCCTAAACCCGATCTGAGAGAGATTAACTCTCCCCAGGTCACCCATCACGTTGTCGTGGTAGAGGGACAGTGCGGCGACCCTTCATCTATCTTAAGTACTAGCTATATCCGGATTCCCGATCCCTCCAAGCCGGATACCCGCGGAGGGGAGGACATCACTCAAGACCTGAACTTAAAGTCAGGCGACGGGCTAGATTCATTGGACAGCATCCAAGAATCCAAACTTCCGAGTTCGGAAACTCCTTGGCCTTTGGGCCTCAGATTGGGTGAGGTTTCGGATTTGATTCCACCCACCCACCCGTACATAAGCGATCTATCCCAAATTAGACAAGAGCCCGAAGAAACAGTACATCATTACTGGGCCAGATTCTTCCTGGTTATGAACATGATAAAGGACTGCCGCGAGGAAGACACAATTTCATTCTTCTGCAATAATTGCACGGACAAGGGAATCCTCAACGCCATAAGTCGCCGTGATATTACACGCTTCGCTGACTTGGCGTCCATAGTATGAAAGTACTGTGCGATGGAAAGCACCTGGAAAACCGAAATAAAATTTTGGGACAATCCGGCCCTAAAGACAAACCCAGTCCGAAATAAAAGGGTGCATCATCGCCAGACACCCGGTTTTAATACCAAAAAGCAAAAGCCCTCTACAGGGCACGGAACCGTACTCGAAGGATGGCTTAATGGACCCTGTAAAATTCACAGTGCAGAGGGCGCCACGACAACTCACAGCCTTAGAGCATGTTGGATACTCCGGCAGGTGGCAAAAATTGGCGAAGATCTTCTAATTCCAGAAGCCACAGAAAGCCACCCTAGAGACACCAGCACGGTATTAACAGTCTTCGAGACTTTCGCATCAAATAATATGCAAAAAAGAACACCCCGCAGCCTTGCCGAAGTCTACCAAGTAGCAACAATAAACCCATGGAGTGACACGGCTATTACTTTTAACGCCAGTGATGAACCTAAATTCGGAACAGCCCGAGCACCAGCCGCATTGGTCCTCAGTCCAATAGTGGACGACTTTCGTCTTACCAAGGTACTCATGGATGGCGGCAGCGGATTGAACCTCATTTATGAGGAAACCCTTCAAAAAATGGAAATAGAGTGGAACCGCATTGAGCGAAGCAGCACAACCTTTAGAGGAATAATCCCCAGTCGGGAAGCGCGTTGTACAGGAAAAATCATACTAGATGTGGTGTTCGGCACGCCGGATAATTACAGGTCCGAAGAGGTCACGTTCCAAGTGGCCCCGTTCAGTAGCGGATACCACGCTCTGCTAGGGCGGGAACCGTTTACAATCTTCCAAGGAATACCCCATTACGGGTACATGAAGCTCAAGATGCCCGGGCCTAACGGAATCATCACTCTCGCTAGTGATCCGGACATAGCACTCTGCGCCGGAAACAAGACAGCCGCACTGGCCCTCGAGGCGCTATTCGAAGCCCTAGCGGCTGAGGAACTGACTGCGCTGCGCTCCACGGTGAATAGGGACGATGTGATACTCGACAAAAGATCCAAGTCCACCTCCTTTAAACCGGCGGACGAAATAGTCAAATTCCAGGTCCATCCAATGGACCCCAATAAAACAGCTTCCATCGGGGAACAGTTAAACCCTGATGTAGACGCCGCACTGCGAGAGTTCCTACGAGAGAACTGGGACATTTTTGCCTGGCACCCTTCAGACATGCCAGGAATCCCACGCAGGCTGGCCGAACACAGCTTAAGTATCTTAAAAGGATTCAAGCCAGTCAAACAGGCTCTTCGGCGTTTTTCCGAACCTAAGAGACAGGCCATGGGAGAGGAACTAGCCAAGTTATTGGAGGCCGGATTCATCAAAGATATAAAACACCCGGACTGGCTAGCAGACCTGGTGATGGTACCAAAGAAGGACAAATCCTGGCGCCTGTGCATTGATTTTAAAGACCTTAACAAGGCTTGCCCAAAGGATCCCTTCCCCTCCCCCACATCGATCAAATTATTGACGCTACCGCAGGACACGATTCATTGTGTTTCCTCGATGCATACTCCGGCTACCATCCAATAAAGATGGCAGAGTCAGACCAAGCCGCAACGGCATTCATCACACCATACGGCCCATTCTGCTTCAACACAATGCCCTTCGGGCTCAAAAACGCGGGCGCAACATATCAGCGCATGATTCAGACATGTCTGGCAAACCAGATCGGCAAAACAGTGGAGACATACGTAGATGACGTGGTCGTTAAAACAAGACATGTCGAATCTCTAGTAGACGACTTGAGGCTAACATTCGATAACCTCCGAACATACGACATCAAGCACAACCCGGAAAAATGCGTTTTGGCGTTCCAGCCAGAAAGCTCTTGGGCTTCATTATATCCGGTAGAGGAATTGAAGCAAATGCAGCCAAGATCCGAGCTCTGTCACAATTGGATATCCCGAAGGACCTCAAACAAATACAAAAATTAACCGGATGCGTGCCGGCTCTAAGCCGCTTTTTCTCCCGCTTGGGAGAATAGGCCCTACCCCTTTACCGCCTCCTTCGACGCACCGAACACTTCAAGTGGACGGATGCAGCCACGGCCGGACTCGACGAAATAAAAGCCTTCTTGGCAACAAACCCAGTCCTGGCCACGCCAAACATTGGCGAACCAATGCTATTATACATTGCAGCAACCCATCAGGTCGTAAGCGCAGTGCTCGTCGTCGAACGAGAAATGGACGGACACAAATTCCCCCTTCAAAAGCCGGTCTACTATGTGTCCACTATCCTTACTCCGTGCAAGTCACGGTACCCGCATTATCAAAAGATTGCGTACGCGGTATTTATGGCATCCCGGAAGCTGCGACACTACTTTCAAGAGTGTTCAATAACAGTAGCCTCGGAAGTGCCACTTAACGATATTATAAACAACCACGACGCGACGGGCGGGATTGCAAAATGGGCCATTGAGCTCCTCCCGTTCGACATAACTTACAAGCCACGGCGAGCTATCAAGTCGCAAGTTTTGGCCGACTTCGTCGCAGAATGGACGGAGGCCGAACTCCCTAAAGAGTACGGCACATATTCAAACTGGGTCATGCACTTCGACGGCTCCAAAATGTCGGCCGGTCTAGGGGCTAGCGTCGTTTTGACGTCCCCCACAGGAGACACAGTTCAATACGTACTTCAGATAATGTACACAGACTCCAACAATGCAGCCGAATATGAGGCCCTTTTACATGGTCTCCGGATGGCAGTATCCATAGGCATTCAACACCTAGAGGTGCGCGGGGACTCGAACCTCGCAATATCCCAAATAAATGGAGACTTTGATGCCAAGGATCCAAAAATGGCAGCTTATCGCAATGCCGTCCTAAAAATGTCCGCTCGGTTCGAAGGGCTCGAATTTTACCATATAGCCCGGGAAAATAATCAGGCGGCAGATGTCCTGGCACGCATCGGCGCAAAACGCGATGTAGTCCCCCCAACATCTTCTTGGAAAGGCTGTTCAAGCCATCCGTAGTATGGGAAGGGGAACCCGGCAATAACAGCCCGGACCCAACCGCACTGCCCGACATCGAACACTCTTACATAATTGGAGGCTCTGCCAATGAAATAACACCTTCAGCCCACGTAATAATGGTCGTCATCGCCCCGTGGACAGAACCATTCCTCGCCTACCTTACTAGGAAGGAACTCCCCGAGGACCAAAATGAGGCATGCTGCATAGTGCGGCGACCTAAAGCCTATAAAGTCCATGAGGGAGAGCTTTATAAGAAAAGCACTACCGGAGTCCTTCAAAGGTGCATCTCCGAAGAGGAAGGGCGGAACCTCCTGGCTGAAATTCATGCCGGACTCGGCGGTCATCACGCTGCAACTCGGTCCCTTGTAAGCAAGGCCTTCCGTACAGGCTTGTATTGGCCGACGACTCGGGCAGACGCCCAAGACTTAGTCCAACGATGCGTCGGTTGCCGGCTTTTTGCAAACCAAAACCATATGCCACCCACCGCCCTCCAAACTATCCCCATCACTTGGCCCTTCGTGGTCTGTGGGCTTGACATGGTTGGACCCCTTAAAGGAGGAACCCACAAGAAAAAATACTTACTGGTCATGGTGGATAAGTTCACCAAATGGATAGAAGCCAAGCCTGTTAAGACGGCCGAATCCGGACCGATGATAGACTTTATATCCGGGGTTGTACACCGTTACGGCGTCCCCCACAGCATCATCAGTGATAATGTAAGAACTTTATGGCCGATGAGGTAAAACTCTAGTGCAAAAACATGGGCATCAAGCTCGATTATGCTTCCGTCTATCACCCACAAACTAACGGCCAGGTCGAACGTGCAAATGGTCTTATCATGAGCGGCATCAAACCCAGATTAGTGCGGTCCCTTAAGGAATCTAATACGCACTGGGTAGAGGAGCTCGACTCCGTACTCTGGGGGCTGCGGACCACGCCGAATCGCACCACCAGATACACACCATTCTTCATGGTGTACGTCGCAGAGGTAGTTTTGCCCTGCGACATAATTCATGACTCACCTCGAGTGCGCATGTACGAAGAAAGAGAAGCCGAGCTTGATCGGCAGGACAGTTTGGACGCCTTGGAGGAAGAGCGTGACGTGGCAAAAGCCTGTTCCGCATTCTATCAACAGCAGGCTCGAAGATACCAAAGCAGAGAAGTACGGGCCAAAAATTACAACGTTGGCGAATTAGTTCTACGCCTGCCGGACAAGAACAAGGACAAACTCAAGCCCAAGTGGGAAGGTCCCTTCATAATTGACCAAGTCCTGACTGGTGGAGCGTACCGCCTGCGAGATGCATCGGATAACCGACTCGAGCCGAACCCATGGAACGCAGCCCGTCTCCGAAGATTCTATGCCTAGCGCCGGACTCTGTGTTCGTCTCCTTCCTCTGTCCATTTTTTATATACTTTCTGTCTTACATTTCTCTCCTTCTCCTCTCTCTCTCTCTCTCTCTCTCTCTCTCTCTCTCTCTCTCTCTCTCTCTCTTATAGCCTTTAAAGGCTCATAAAGTGACGCGCTATCCGCGCTCATTAAACCTGGGGGCTTCTTTAAACAGAAGCTTATTTATATGGGCTTCATGCCCAACACATGTGTCACACTTCCGCATGTACCTTTTATTCACCATTATATGCATCGATATGACTTAAGTTTTGCCCAAGCTGGGTTGCCTGGCTCCTGTGCTTACCCCTGCGTTCCCGATTGTTCAGCTAGGTGGTAAAGGGAGCACCTCTGCGATTGTGACTGCCGGGTCAGGCGGATGTGTACCTCAGACTGGGTGAAGCCGAAAGCTAGCATTCTTAAGGGAATATTCGGTCGGTCAACTAAAGATGATCTTTTTTTCCACTTATTTATCTATACGCCCCCAGATGTTTTTCCCGTGTCTCTTTTCGCAGAATGGACATGCACTTTAGGGCATGCCTCCCAGGGAAAGGAACCCCTAACGAAACTATTCTTCCTGGAAGATGTTTCTTACTAACCATGTAATATAACATAACTAGTTGGGCACTTGTCTGTTCAAGCACTAATGACCCCTACGCCTAGTCTCCATGCATACCCCGGTTCTTATATAACCGCTAGGGTATTCGGACACACTCTGGACCGTCAGGTCCCGAGGTTGAAGCGAGAAGGTCGGCCATGACAAACGATCTACAATCCGGCTAGAAGGCATTACACATGTCAATTAAACTTACATAGTCAATCTGACTGATTGTATTCCTCTTCAATACCATCTAACAGGCTGTCTAGTTTACAGTCCTGTTGGGAATACTTTGCGGCCAATTCTACTTGGCCGTATACTAAGGTCACATGGATCTCCTTCCCATCGGGCCCCACGGGTCCGACCTCGGCCATGTGGTTTGGGTCAGCCTTCGTGTACCGTGTCTTCACCATGGCCCAGGCCTCCCTGGCGCCTTGACAGCAGGCTGGCATCTTCCACAATCGGAAGCGCCGTCGTGCTCCCTTCAGCTTCTTTACAAGCTCTCCAAGGCCTTCGGGCATGGAGACAGATGGCCACAAGGCCTGGGCGACGCCTTGCATCACCTGCCGAACTCGCTCGTGCAGTTGTGAGAGCTCGGGAAGAAGGTCACCCGTAGAACCGGGAATTTCCTCTGCAGGATGACCTATTAGCATACCTACAGACATTACTCTGTTAGTCAACTTCCTCGCCGAACTCTTTTTTTTCAAAGTTCGTTTAAGCACTTACTAAATATGCCGCGTCGAAGCCGCTGATTCTCCTTAATGGAGTCCAATAGCTGGGCACGAACATCCTTCAGTTCAACGCCCAGCTTGGTGTTGGCATCTTGGAGATCGTTCTTCTCCCGCCTCACCTTTGTCAGCACGCTCTCACCAGCCTTCAGCTGGCATAGGAGTTGTTGCTCTTCCGGATTTAATCCGGCGCCATCTGCAATTTCATTTGTCAGATTTGCACCGATGCCGCACTTTGCAAATACTTATCTTTCGAAGCGTATATTACCAGAGGGGGTCTCCTTGGGCTCCCCTGCCGCGGCTAGTGCGGCCTCAAGTTGGGCTTTGCACTCTTCCAGCTCCTGGGACAGTAGGGTATTCTTTTCTGTAAGAACCTGCATAACAAATGATCCTTAAATCGGTTATTCCAACTGTTTCAAGTCTCAGGGGCTACTGGTATATATATAATTACCAAAATTTTCTTACCCATATGTCTTTTACATATTGCTCCGTGGCTCTGGCTAGACCATTTTGAGCGGCACGGAGGCACGCATCTCCCGAATTGAAGGCATCCAATGCTTCTTGGGAGAAACAACCGTCGCGAAGAACTGTCCGGCGACGCCTGTGGTTCATGGCACTCTCCACCTCGGAATTGGTGGCAGACAGCCTGTCCGCATCCTCTGTCGGAGGAGCGTCCGGTGCGCGCCTTGTGTTTGCCTCCGCTTCTGGACCAGGCTTTGGAGCCTGGCTAGTGGAGGCGCGATTGGCAACCTCTCCGGATATAGTCCAGCGAGGTCTCTTCATCCTGAAGAGAGCACGAGCGTTAATATGCCTTGAAGGAATAACACCTGGGAATAAGATGGCGCGCTATACCTTTGCGCCGGCGTCTCAGTCCGGACCGCACTTCTTTTCAGCCCGCGAGGCCTTGCCGCCCCTCGTTGGCTAGTCGCCGCAGGCTCGGCCTCCCGTCTCAAGGATCTCCCCTGCAAAACACGGTTGTCATACAACAATCGAAAACACGCGAGGATAGATGCCTTTTCAAAGTGCTGGGACTTCGGTCTCAGTTACCTGTGAGGCTGGGTGTAGCCTTGGGTAATCGGCCGTAATGGCCACCAAGGCGTTGTCCTTTCTCAATTGATGAAACACCCCATCAATCAGCTCCACAGATAAGTCCGGATCCTCTTGAGAGGCCGGGTCGAGGGACCGTCCCGGATCCTCGGGTTGTGGAGGAGGGTTGTTTATTTCTTTAACAGCTTGGCGCAGTTCCTATGTTGAAGTCGTTAGACTGAATATTTAACGATGGGAATACAAAACGGATGGGCAAGTAAAAGTGTCCACTTACCCAACTTGGGGGATTGTACATAGAAAATCCACCCTGTGGGTTGACGCGGAGAAATTCCTCCTCTTCTCCCTTGTACAAAGCGGACAAGATCTTTATTAGAGCGGCAGCCGAATCCGGCCCCTTACGGCCGTGGCGGATGGCGTCGTCCTCCCCGTTGAAGTCCCACATGGGGTGACCTCTATACTGAAGCGGTTGCACCCCTCGCATGATGCATGCGGCCATGACCCCGATCATGGTCAGTCCGGAATGAGCTAACAATCTTATCCGGCCCATCAGGTAAAGAACGTCCTTGTCACTTTCCCTCTGAGGGCTCCGTGGACGCCAGCTTAGGCGCTTCTTTAGGGGAGCACTGTCGAACTCAGGGAGGCCGATCCGGACAGGATCCGGCGGCGGGACGTCCTCTATATAAAACCATTCCGAAGGCCAGTCCTCGAACGCCTTCTTTGGGGTTCCGGATAGATATCCGGTCCCGGCGATGTGCCACACTTCGGCTCCGCCCACTTGATATATTGACCCCTTCTGAGAACGGGGCACAAGGCAGAATAGCCTTTTCCACAGCGCGAAATGAGCCTCGCAGCCCAAAAACAGCTCGCAAAGGGCTACGAAGCCCGCGATATGCAATATGGAGGCAGGCGTGAGGTTGTGCAGCTGGAGGCCATAGAACTCCAGGAGCCCCCGGAGAAACAGATGAATTGGAAATCCGAGCCCTCTTATTAAGTAAGGGACAAGGCATACCCGCTCTCCTTTGGAGGGATTTGGGGCGCTCTCCGCCTGCTCTCCGCCATTATAGGTGGCAAGTCCGGCTCGAACTGGGACCATATAGGCCGGGGGGAGAAATCCCTTGGTCTGGAGTGTCACTAGCTCGCTGTGCGGGATGGAGCATCTCTCCCAATCTCCAGGCTGAGGGCTCGAAGGGCGAGAGGAGGAGCTGCGGCGGCCGACCATGATAGAATGGACCTCTGTCGGATACGCTCTGATGAATACTCGCGGAGGGGAGAAGGTGTGGTTTGGATCTAAATCCTCGTCCCCTTAAATAGGTGGCTCATTCACGCGGCTAGGGGTGTAAATGTAAAAACACCCTGACTTTTCGTATTCGTTTGACACGTGGAAGACGGCCATTATTGGGCGTAGAAGCCAAGGAGCGCTACATTTACAAGAAATCGGACATTATTCAACAGGTACACGGAATTTGGAGGAGAACCCGCCTTGCAATGCCGAAGACAATCTGCGCGCCGGACTCATCGTCATTGAAGCCTGGTTTGGGGGCTACTGAGGGAGTCCTGGATTAGGGGGTGTCCGGATAGCCGGACTATACCTTCGGCCAGACTCCTGGGCTATGAAGATACAAGATTGAAGACTTCGTCCCGTGTCCGGAAGGGACTTTCCTTGGCGTGGAAGGCAAGCTTGGCGATACGGATATGTAGATCTCCTACCATTGTAACCGACTCTGTGTAACCCTAGCCCTCTCCGGTGTCTATATAAACTGGAGGGTTTTAGTCCGTAGGAACAACCATCATACCATAGGCTAGCTTCTAGGGTTTAGCCTCCTTGATCTCGTGGTAGATCTACTCTTGTACTACCCATATCATCAATATTAATCAAGCAGGAGTAGGGTTTCACCTCCGTCGAGAGGGCCCGAACCTGGGTAACAACATCGTGTCCCTTGTCTCCTGTTACCATCCGCCTAGACGCACAGTTCGGGACCCCCTACCTGAGATCCGCCGGTTTTGACACCGACAAAGCCATCCAACAAACTGTTGCGAACAAGCAATTTATCTTCCTGGACATGACCGCAGCTGTGCATCAAAGCTCAAACCATTTGTTTAGCTTAGTAAATTATGTAAATCTTACTGTCTTATGTAAATTCTGTTTATTGATCTAGTTGGATGCTACTCAACGCATGTATGTCTTGTGTAAATTCTATTTATTGATATAGCTGGATGCTACTGTAAGCATGTGTGAATGTTAAAGTACTGATTTTTAGTCATTATGTGTTTGAGATCTGCTATTGAATCTTGAGTGAGTTCCTGTATGAATAGCAATCAACTATATATATATATATGTATGTATATATATACATAAACACTATTCTGATCACGGGATCAGAATAATATTCTGATCACAACCTGACCTGCCTCGCTAGTAGTAAGTTGAACTTCCCTATGAACTAGGTTGAACTTCCGCCAACATTGCCCAAACGGGGCTTGCGATATACCGTTGGAAAGCTATAAACATCAGTATCATGACCCAAATTAAATTTTTGGCAAAATATAAGCGGTTTAAGAGCAGTTTTGAAAACCGTTTTTTCTTCACACAAAAAACGTGAATCGTATTTTCGATCGCATTTCTAAACCGTTTATCGGAATTAGGCATATAATATGGCGTTGGAAAGATGCTGCAAAACCGCTCCTTCCACATGTTTAAAGTTTTCTCTAATTCCCTATGGTTAAAGAGTAATTTGAAAAAACGTATAATTTCGTAAACCGAACAGCTGAGTTAGTTTTTTCGATGTCATCTCTAAACGGCTAATCCAATGGAGGCATATGATATGGCGTTGGAAAGCTTATGAAAATGCGCAATTTTTTCCTCTTGAAAGTTTTTTCTAATTTTGAATGGTTTAAGAGTAATTTAGAAAATGGTCCAAGTCCTACCGAGTTCGTATTTTCGAGCTAATTATTTAACCGTGCGTCCGAATGCAGCAAATGATATGGCGTTCGAAAACTTGAAAAAATGCGAAAATTTTTAGTATGTATTGTTTCTCCAAATTCTTTACGGTTTTAAGTCAGTTTCAAAAATGGCGAAAAAGGTATTTTCGCCGTAATTTCTACAAACTTTATCGGAACTGGGCAAATAATATACCATTGAAAAGCTACGGAAAATGGGAAACCTTTTCATGTTGATGGGTTTCTCTGTTTCCTAGCTGTTTTCAAGTAATTTCGAAAATGGTGGGATCATTCGTTCTGCCTCTATCGCGAAAAAGATTCTTCGAAAATGCACCGCGTGAAGAACCTGAACTTCTCGGTGCATGTTCCCGAACTTCACTCTGTTTTTCACGTGATTTTTTTGCTAGTAGATCTTCATCCACTGCTCGTAGCTCTCCATCCACTCACGGGAATTGAGCGGGTGATATACCGATGGAAAGCTGCTGTAAACACGCAACTTTCCCGTATTAATCGTTTTTTCATACTCGCGACAATTTTAATAGTTTTTCATTTGAAATTCATTTTCTGTAGTAGTTGAACTTCCTGCTGTTTTCACGTTGAACTTCTATGACGTATTTTCGTTTGTAATTTTCTCATCCATTCGTCAATGTTACATAAATGATATTTTTTTGTACAAACCTCGCTCACAATATTTTTTTAACTTTCTCCGACGGAGGACTTGAATTTACACAAATAATATTCCTACCATTTTGAGGTAAATTAGAAAATGGCGAGATCATGATTTCTGCGTTCATCGCGAACAGAAATGTACTGCGTGAAGTAGTAGAACTTCTGGGGCATGTCTGTTTGAACTTCACTTTGTTTTTGACGTGTTGTTTTTTGCACTGCATGAAGTAGTTGAACTTCTGGGCATGTCTGTTTGAACTTCACTCTGTTTCACTTTATTGTATTTTTCTTATATGAAACACACACCATGTAGTACATGAACTTCTGGTTGTTATCATGTTGAACTTCTCTCTGCTTTGAGAGAGTTATTTTAAAACACAAAAAACAACATATTTTTTATGTATTTTGGACATCTAAATACACGGTGAACCTCTCTCACAATAATTTTTCGAACTTTTCCTCGTCGAGCAATTGAACTTCTAGCAACTATTTTTTCATTTATGAGGTTGTTTTTAAAAGTGCAAAAAATGGCGTTGTGTTTTTTATTATTCGAACAGGTAAATCCTAGGTTTTAATAAACTACAAACTTCTCTGTTGTTTCAATTTGAACTTCAACTTTTTATATTTTTGAGTAAAGAATTGTATTCGATTTTTATACGGAAAAAATCGAACATGGAAATACAAGATGAACCTCTCTCGTAAGAATTTTTGAACTTCCTCGGATAGAGCACTTGAACTTCTTTCAACAAACCTTTTAAGATTTTAATTTTCTATACTTTTATTCTCATTTGAAATGCATTCCTTGCAGTAGTTGAACTTCCCGCTGTTTTCACCTTGAACTTCTGTCACGTATTTTTGTTCAACCTCTCTCACAAGAAATTTTGAACTTTTTCGTGCCGAGCACTTGAGTTTCTAGCAGCAAAACTTTTAGCCTTTGTTTATTTATTCCTTTTTAATACAAAAATGCACGTCTTGTACTACGCAAACTTCTGGTGGTTATCAATCTAAACTTCTCTTGGTTACGTGAAAATATTTGAGCTTTTTAGAGACATTGAACCGCTCTACCTTTTTTATTTGAACTTCATTATCTCTTTTTAGAAATGAGAAAATTGGAGGGTGTTTTAGAAAATTCGAACTTCTTTGTTGTTTCAAATTGAACTTATTGGTTTATTATCCACTAACTAGAAAAATCTGATTTTTTCGAATAGATATCAAACTGCTCCGCTTTTTCCAATTGAAATTTTTAGTTTTTATTCTCTAGTAACGAGAAAACCTGAGTTTTTTTAAATACATTGAACTACTCCATTTCTTAAAATTGACTTTCTTGGTTTTAATCTTTAGTATTGGGGAAAAATGCGCAAAACAACATTATTTTTTGTTTTTGTCTTTTGACCTTCTAAATCCCATGTTTTGATATACTTTGAATTCTGTGTTATTTTTATTTGAACTTCACATTTTTTTGAGTAAATTTTTTGTTTTTGTTTTTTAACTAAACATAAATTTGACTACTTTTTTATCTTCATGGTTGATTCTTTAATAATAGTTGATATCTGAGTTTTTTTAAAGAAGGTAAAATCCTAGTTTTTTTAATAAACATTGAACCACTTCGTTATTTTATTTTTAAACTTCTAGTTTTTTTAAACGTGAATTTGTTTTTGAAATTTTAGTTTTTCCTTTTTTTTGAATTTGTTCATTTTATTATTTAGTGACGAGAAAACATCTAAGTTTTTTTAACCTTTGAACTTCTCTTTTTTATATTGAACTTCTTAGAAAAATATGGTTTTAAATAAGCCAACAATTTTCTAGGTTTTTAAATTTTAACTTCTTTGTTTTTTGGCCTTCTCGGTTATTTCAAATTGAACTTCTATGTCTTTTTATCTTCTTGGCTATGTCAAATTTTCTAGATTTTTTTAAATCCATCTTTTTATAAACATTTTTTGAACTGCTCTGTATTTTGATCTGACCTTCTCTCTTGTTTTTTAGAAACGAGGAAAATCTAACTTTTAAAAAAATTGGTTATTTTTTAGAAATAAGAAAAATCCAAAATTTTAATGAGCATTGGACTACTTTGTTAGTTTAATTTGACCTTCATGGTTTTATTTTTTAGAAATAGGGAAAATCTATTTCTTTATTTTTACATCAAACTAATGTGTTATTTAAATTTTTAACTTCTTAGTTTTGTATTTTATAAACAGAAAATTGGATTACTATTGAATTTACTTTTTCACGTTGTAAATATTGTTTCGTATGTTTCAACTAAAAATATCTAAGATTCTGCATTTAAATTGGTCATATGAGCAAACACCGAAAATAACACGATCATCTTTTTTCCATGATGTGTGAACTTTACTGTTGTTTTATTTTCTATCTTTTTAGTACAAATTGAACTGCGCAAGTTTTGAAGTTCTTCATTTTATTCTTTAGTAAAGAGAAAAAATATGAGCTTTTTATACACTTCGAACTTCTCAGTTTTCTTAATTTGAACTTCTTAGTCTTATTCTTAGAAAAAAATATGTTTTCAAATAAGCATCAAACAATTTTTTTTTAAAATTGAACTTTCATACTTCTATTTTTCCTAGAAACGAAAATAATTTGTTTTTGTCCGTATACATCGAACTCCTGTGTTTTTTTATTTTAAAATTCTCAATTTTTATTTGTTTAGCACAAAGGAAAATTTGAGTTTTTAAATTCGCACTTCTTTGGTTCCTTAAACTGAACTTCTCGGTTTTTTTTGAAACGATGAAAATCAAATGATTGATTTTTCTAAATTGAAAACCACATGCGCACACACACGACCATCGTCTTATAAAAGGAATGGGTGGCGACACACTGTGGGCTTCCTAAGTTTACTAAATTGGTTCCATTTATGTCAAAATGAGGTTCAATGGCGATTTTCCTTCTCTGTTAGTACTAAGTACTAGCAGGACTTCACAAATTCACCAAACATGCTAGTTACTAGAGAGAGAAACCATGCATGCACAGGGAGCAGTGTGTGCGTAGCGCTACCGGCGTGACATTGCGGAACTCGACCTTACACAACTTTTTCGCTTTGCTTGTACATCTTGCATGCATTTGAGAACAAAACTGGGTTGCAAACACATGTTATTTCTTTTGCCCATATTTTCTGTGTGCTTCACAAGACAACGTCATGTCCAACCGTGATGAAACCCAGATCAGGATAGAGATTCCTTGCTCTACTCTCACGCTCGATGGTAAGGGTGACCAAAAGCAGCATCCACGCGAAGTTTCAGGGCCCGTCGTTGGCCGGAATCAACGACACACTGTGACGAAGGACACCGCAGGCACCCCATGAAGGTCGGGTATTGGGATGGTGCGGATCCACGTCGGTGGCGCGCAGTTGGCAAGATTCGTGGAGGAGCAGGGCTCCGGCGAATGTAGCTGATGGCAACTGCACCATTGGTATTTTTCTTCTGCAAACTTCCAGCGTTCTCATATTACTTGAACTTCTAAAATTATACTTATCGAACTTCATGTGGTTTTTGCAAAGAACTCGCCAGCATTTTTTTGTTTGTTGAATTTTGATTTTAGTTTCCAAGGCTTTTTAAATATACAAACTTTACTGTGTTTTCAATGGATTTTGGATTACAACAAGCACCTATGGAGCATCCGCACTTGCACAACAAATTTGACTGTAAGTGCTATTTTTTGTGCACTTTAAAATATGTATAACACGGTGCCAAGATGCAGAAAAAGACCAAATCCAAACTGATCCCGTATACTGTACCAAGCTGAACCTCAAGTACGGCCAAACATCAAGACCAGAAGTCAGGAACCTAAAGCATTATACCACTACTGAACCTATACGGCCAACTAGCATTAGTATTTTTGAACTGCCCATGATGGAGCACCTGGCCGTCAACAGCATCACGGGCTGTGCGTACGGCAGCACAGCTTGGCACTGCTCCCTCGGCCCAGCTGCATAGCAGCTGCAGGTGACCTCGAGCATGTCCATGGGTGGCGGTGGCCTTGAGCACGGCTGGAGCCAAGTCGTCTGCAGAGGAGCCCGCCATGGCCGTGGGACACCATGGAGCCATCTCGTCTGCAGAGGAGCTGGACGGTGGCCTACTCTGAATCCATTCTTTTCAGACAATGAACACCATGTCATTTTTTCCTACTAATCCACACTCCCATGGTAATCCAAGGTGAAGTTCAGGTTTAGATGCCCCGATGGACCGAACGAACTCCTGCTGATTTTTTCGCTGCTGAAAGTGTTGTCATCCTCACTCGTGCGACAGTGATATGCTAGATGAATCCACTTACAGGATGGAATGGGAGGGAGAAGGTCATCGTGGATGTGCAGTGCTTGGGGAGAAAACGAGAGGAAGGAGGCTGCTGGCTGTCTATGGGTCATGCCAGCAGCGGTGGTCGGTGGCGCACCGACCAGATCCAGCTGGACCTGGGCGTGCAGCTCCACTCTTCCGCCTCCACCCAGACGCGCGCGCGGCTCCACTCCTCCGCCTCCACCCAGACGCGCGCGCGGCTCCACTCCTCCACGGCTCCACCGTCAAGCGAGTAGATCAGGAAGGAGCTCCTCTGCTCAGTTGAGGATGCTCGGAGGTGGGGACAACACCGCCGCCCGCCTGGAACAACAACGGCGACGCAGCTACTTGAGGCGATCGCCAGATCTTATTTCCATGGAGAGGCATGGTGACGATGTCCTGGGGACCTCGGCGGCAGTAGGAAACGGGGAGCACGGGCAGGTGGACCTCGGCGGCGGCGCCTGGTGGAGGTTCGCACAGGGGTGGTATTCATGAGGGGGTGCGGGGAGGCAGGTGCGACGCGCTGCGAAGGCGGCCGGCGGCACGCTAGGCAGTGGTGGGGATGGCGGCCGGCGGCATGCTGGGTGGTTGCGGTGAGGGAGGCGATTGGATCCGGGGATATGATGGGTGGGGCTTTTTCAACGAACTAGTTCGGGAACATTCGCATCGTATAGAGCGCTGTGATCAGAATAACTATTTTGATTCCAGAATCAGAATAGTGTTACTCTCTCTCTCTCTCTCTCTCTCTATATATATATATATATATATGCTACCAGGATCAAGAAAACTGCCGGGCTAAGTACAAGTCAAGGGCAGACAATCTGCCTGGAATTATCGTAACTGCCGGCAATTGGATTACCAACATATATTTCTATCTGCCGGGAGAACATGGCTTCCTGGCAGTGTAACTGCCAGGAGATTTGTATCTGCCGGGAAATATGTTTCCTGGCAGCCGTTCTTGTGGCAGTTCTATCTGCCGGGAGAAACTCTGTCCCGGCAGTTTTACTGCCCTCTGAAGTGTCTTCTCCTGGCAGATTACATGTCGTTTCATCTATGTTGTGGTGTAGTGCGATGTCGTTTTTTACTTGCCTCTACACCATACAACTTGTATTTTTAGCCTCCCGGTCCGTGGTGGACCAGCAGCCCATTTGCTGGGCGAGCCAACCTACATAAATAAGCACTCGACTTTTCATTAAGCTCCCAAAACAACGCATTACTATGTTTGTTTTGAGGCCGAAAACATTACGGCAGGGGTTGAGCGGGGGAGGGGGAAGACAGAGCAAAAAGATAAAAAAGAGCTGATGTGCCGTTGCTACCCTAACAAGCAGGTGGAATTCTTCTCGGGAAGAAGGTGTGCCGTTGACACCCACACGTCACAAATCCCACAGTAGACATACTAACAAGTTCACACACAAGTGCAACAGAAAAGGTAAACATTCGTATCAAACTCAGGTTCACAGGACACGTTCATATTCATAGCCAACATTCACAATCAACAACTCAAAAGATTCATATATACACAAGTTCAGCATGTCTATGCACCCAAATGATTGATAGATCACAAGATAATATGCATAGATAATTCACAAAAAGATTCAGATATACACATGTTTAGTATGTTTATGCATCCTAATGATTGAGATCACAACCAATATCATCCAGGGACAAACTTTAATTACCTAGGGTACAGACTGGTAAATGGTGTTCAGTCGGAGGTACTTCTTGCTAAAATTAATGCTTGTACGAGTAAACTTTTGAGTACATAAAAGGCAGCACAGACAATCTGAACTTTGCTTGTAGGTTTATCCTCGAGATAGTGGCCTCGATGCCGAGGGAGGTTGTGACGCCCAGATGATTAAGCTACAGTAATCCTCTGTTAAGGGTGACATGTCATCACATTGCTGTTGCTAATCCTCGCTTGATCCAAATCTTAATTCAATTCAAATTCAAATTAAAGTCCAAAATTCAAATTTCTCAAACATGCAAAATAAATTGTCCAAAGTGTGGCAAATATTCCATAGGTAATTATGGTGGAGAAACCACACTTTTATAAAATGTTTCAATACTGTAAAATAAATAAAGTAGTAGCAAAAAAAATTATTTAAATACTTTTAAAATGATAAACAATTACAAACTATTATATTTTAGGTGCCAAACTATCCATGGTAGTGAAATATTTAGAAATACTAATTTAGGGACTATTGTTGTATTTTGAGTAAACAAAAATAAATTAAGAGCTAAAAGAAAACAGAAAGAGAGAATCTAAATAGAAAAGGAATTGGATAGGAAAACTACTACACTGTGCACTAAGGCCTACTGCTACAGAAAAAGGCCCAGCCCACCAATGGGCTTTACTCCTACCACTTGAACAGAACAGGGAGGCCATGGCGCTGGCAGTGCTCGCACGCCGTCCACGCCGTGGATGTTGCGCTGTCGCCCATCCCGCGGCTCCCTGGGTGGATAAGGCCGCACCTCAACATCCCCGACGGAACCCTAGTTCTAGTTTTCCCCTCTTCGCCCTCTCCCTCTCTATTTTGCTCGATCTCGAGCCCGACCGCGCGCATCCATGGCCGCGCCGCCATCGTAGCTGTGGCCACAGGCCACCATCTGTCGCTCCACCGAGTCCAGGAGGTTCACCGTCGACTGCTACATCATCATCGTGCATCAGATCAAGTCAAGCTCCACCGCATCACCAGGATCGACTCCTTCAAACTTCGACCATCGTCATCCACTACGTCGATTCGCCGGCTCGCTGCAACATCGTCTTCACCGGGACCTCCCCGAGCTTCCCTGTGAGCTCACACCTCTCCCTTGCCTTTCCTAGAGCCTGTCCGCATTTTCTTGCACCCGCACCGCTAGCACCGTCCTATGCTCATCGCCGTCGCATCCGAAGCATCCTTCGCCGCGCCCCTGCTCCTGGCTGCACCGAAGCGCGCGCGCTCGCGCGCCATGCGCCCGCTGCCTCCTCTCCCGCGGCCCCCTGACCTCCACCCGTGCTCAGCTCTGGCCATGCCCGTGGCGGCCCTCACTGCGCCCTTGGCGCGCTTTGACCGCGCCATCCGCTACCGTTGCGCCCCCTCCTGCTCGCCCCGGCAGGCCGCTGTGTGACGCCCCTGATTTAATCGTACACTAATCATACATGCAAACATGTACGATCAAGATCAGGGACTCACGGGAAGATATCACAACACAACTCTACAAATAAAATAAGTCATACAAGCATCATATTACAAGCCAGGGGCCTCGAGGGCTCGAATACAAGAGCTCGATCATAGACGAGTCAGCGGAAGCAACAATATCTGAGTACAGACATAAGTTAAACAAGTTTGCCTTAAGAAGGCTAGCACAAACTGGGATACAGATCGAAAGAGGCGCAGGCCTCCTGCCTGGGATCCTCCTAACTACTCCTGGTTGTCGTCAGCGGGCATCACGTAGTAGTAGGCACCTCCGGTGTAGTAGGAGTCGTCGTCGACGGTGGCGTCTGGCTCCTGGACTTCAGCATCTGGTTGCGACAACCAGAATGAAAGGAAAAGGGGGAAAAGGGGGAGAAAGAAACCGTGAGTACTCATCCAAAGTACTCGCAAGCAAGGAGCTACACTACATATGCATGGGTATCAAATGGAGTAAGGGTATCATATGTGGACTGAACTGCAGAATGCCAGAATAAGAGGGGGATAACTAATTCTTTCGAAGACTACGCTTCTGGCGGCCTCCGTCTTGCAACATGTAGAAGAGAGTAGACTGAAGACCTCCAAGTAGCATCGTATAGCATAATCCTAACCGCTGATCCTTCCCTCGTCGCCCTGTGAGAGAGCGATCACCGGTTGTATCTGGCACTTGGAAGGGTGTGTTTTATTAAGTATCTGGTTCTAGTTGTCATAAGGTCAAGGTACAACTCCAAGTCGTCCTGTTACCGAAGATCATGGCTATTCGAATAGATTAACTTCCCTGCAGGGGTGCACCACATAACCCAACACGCTCGATCTCATTTGGCCGGACACACTTTTCTGGGTCATGCCCGGCCTCGGAAGATCAACACGTCGCAGCCCCACCTAGACCAACAGAGAGGTCAGCACGCCGGTCTAATCCTAAGAGCCCAGGGGTCTGGGCCCATCGCCCTTAGCACACCTGCATGTTGCGTGGGCGGCCGGAAGCAGACCTAGCCTAGTAGGCGTTCCAGTCCAATCCAGCGCGCGCCGCTCCGTTGCTGACGTCACGAAGGCTTCGGTTGATACCACGACGTCGAGTGCCCATAACTGTCCCCGCGTAGATGGTTGGTGCGTATAAGCCAGTGGCCAGACTCAGATCAAATACCAAGATCTCGTTAAACGTGTTAAGTATCCACGAACGCCGACCAGGGCCAGGCCCACCTCTCTCCTAGGTGGTCTCAACCTGCCCTGTCGCTCCGCCTCAAAGTAACAGTCGGGGGCCGTCGGGAACCCAGGCCCACCACTACCTGGATGGAGCCACCTGCCCCTTCAGCCCCCATCTCCGAACAGTATCACAGGTAAGGTAACTGTGTAAAGTATATTGTATGTGCCCGTGATCACCTCCCGAAGTGATCACGGCCCAGTAGTATAGCATGGCAGACGGACAAGAGTGTAGGGCCACTGATGGAACACTAGCATCCTATACTAAGCAGTAGGATAGCAGGTAATGGTAACAACAGTAGTAGCAAGGACAGGCTATGCATCAGGATAGGAATAACGGAAAGCAGTAACATGCTACACTACTCTAATGCAAGCAGTATAGAGGAGAGTAGGCGATATCTGGTGATCAAGGGGGGGGCTTGCCTGGTTGCTCTGGCAAGGAGGACGTGTCGTCAACACCGTAGTCGAACTGGAGGGGGGGGGGGTCACCGGCAGTCTCGGGGTCTACCGAAAAGAAGTAACGGAGGGGGAATACAATAAATAACAAAGCAATCAAAGCATCACAAGGCATAACATGACAATATGCGGTGCTAGGGGTGCCCTAACGCAGTATGAGGTGGTACCGGCAAAGGGGGGAAACATCCAAGAAAATATCCCCGGAGTTTCGCATTTTCGGACAGATGAATTGGAGGGGGAAAGTTGCATGTTCGCTATGCTAGGGATGCGTGGCGGACGAACGGGCTGTGTATTCGGATTCGTCTCGTCGTTCTGAGCAACTTTCATGTACAAAGTTTTTCCATCTGAGCTACGGTTTATTTTATATTAATTTTAAAAGATTAAAATCATTTTTAGCATTTATTTAATTATTTTAATCCAACATTATCCAGAACAGTGCACGCTGACGTCATCATGACGTCAGCATGACGTCAGCAGTCAACCGTTGACTGGGTCAAACTGACGCGTGGGTCCCGTTCGTCATAGTCTCACAACTAATTAACAGTTTTAATTAACTAATCAAGTTAATTAAGTACTAAACAGAGTTAATTAAGTTAAGTAATTACCTATTTAATTAATTAGTTAGTTAATTAATTAATTAACTAATTACTTATTTTCATTTTTAAATTACATTTTCTTTTCGTTTTTATTTTTAACAAGACAGGGGGCGTGGGCCCCATCTGTCATCTGCCCAGGGGGCCATAGCGGGTGCTGGGCGTAACGAGCGGGCGCCCGTGCCCGAGGGGCGCTACGCCCGGGCGCGGGGCGAGGCCAGCGGGGGTGCTGACGCGGCGCGGCCAGGGGGCCACGACCGGGAGGAGGGGATGGGACGGCGCGGGGCCGGCAACACTGCCGGGCGGCGCCGGCGGAGGGCGGCCAGAGGTGAGGCGGGCGCGGCATGGGGAGGAGCTGCGGGCTCGGCTGCGAGCAGCGCCGAGGCGGATGTCGAGCGAGGCGCGGGGCGGCGGTGGAGCAGCGCAGGTGGGCGCGCGAGCGCGCGTGCAGGCGGCGCAGGGTGCGGCCAGGCGCGGGCAGTGATGGGGGAAGCAGCAGGCGAGTGAGGTCGCGCCGGGGCGCTGCGTGTGCGGGCGCGCGTGCGGCCTTGGGGCACGCACGGGGCGCGGAGAGTGCTGCTACGGGAGGGACGGCGACGCGGTGACTGCAGGAGAAAGAAGGTGGGGCGGTGCCTCACCGGCGTCTGACGGGGAGAGGGGCGTTGAGGCTCGGGGAGGACCGACGAAGGAGAGGCGGGGACGGGGCGGTCCGGCGAGGACGTGACGGCGATGACCTCGGGACGCAGCGGCGCGGCGTCGGATGGCGAGGTGCGCAGGGGACCGATGGGGAGGAGTCGGGGAAGGCGAGGCGGCGAGGGAGACGTGGAGGACGAGGCGGAGGAGCTCCGGGCGACGATGACGAGCAGCGACGGCGTGCTGGTCCGGCGACGGGGAGGCCTTCGGGCGGCAGCGGACGCGGGCGTGGTCGTCGGGGGCGTCGCCCCGATCCAGATCCAGCGAGGGGGGGGGGGGATGAGAGGAGTGGGGGGTGTGGGTGGTGGAGTAGTGGGCTAGGGTTCAGGGGATGGGGGGATAATGGGGGGGCCGGGTGGGTTGGCCCAGTGGGGCTGTGGCCTGCTGGGCCCGAGCCCGGTGGGGGGGGGGGTAGTTCTCCTTTTTTTTCTATTTTGTTTTCTGTTTTTATCTTTTCTTTTATTTATTTTCTTGTACTGTTTTATTTCTAGTTTCTTTTATTTTTAGATTTATAAAAATTATAACTAGTACCTAAATTTGTATTTATAAACAATCTACTGTTATATTAAATCTTAACCCATAATAAAATAGTTTTAATATTTTTATAAAATTCAATAGGCATTTGTTTAATTGTTTTCACTACTGTTTTAATTATTTTAGAGCCCTTAAACATTTTATCAAGGTTTGGTTTCTCCACCACAATTATCTATGCAATATTTGGTTCACCCCGAACATTTTTGTTTCAATGTTTGAAAACTTTTATTGTATGCCATATTTGGAATTTGAATTTTGAACCGGTTTTTGAACTAACGAGGGATTAGCAGCAGTAACTGAGGTGACGTGGCATCATTAGCGGAGGTTCACTGTAGCTTAATTATCCAGGCGTCACAATTCTCCTCCACTACAAGAAATCTCGTCCCGAGATTTAAGAGGGGAGTAAGGGGAAAGTTCTTGTTACTATATTCTAATGAATCTTCTCGGTCTTGGTTGCTCTTCTCGAAGAGGTCGATCCATAGCATTGATGTCTTCATTCCTATGCATCAATGCATCATGATGAAGTTATCGTCCTTCCTTCAGGATCTTCACCGGACTTACGAAGGATAAGAGGGAGAAAACCCTATAAGGATGGATTCTAACAAAATTGAGCATCGGACGGTTAACTCAGGGGAAGAAGCATAAGTATCTCTCGAATTGAAACTTAAGAAGTTATCGAGAGCAAAGTAAGAAGGTACCATGAGTAGTTTCAAACGGATAGGCAATCGTTCGATGTCTGAAACAACATGCGAATTGGGTCCAGAGCAACGAGATTGAGTATTGCGTCTGTTACCAGAATAGATCACTAGGACGGTGGCCCGTGAATTACATACGAGGCCACGCGCGAGGAATAACTTTGGGAACAGGGGGTGTACAGGAGAGTCAGGTTTCGATCTTGTGAAATTGTGGGTTATGGGCCCACCATGTGGTTTAAAAGTAGGAGGAGCGGTGACATCTTGCATGGTCATGATAGCAAGGCATGTCAGAGGGTAGCCTGTCGATTATGTCGACAACAATGTCGGTACCAAGGGCGAGGGACAAAGAGAACCATTTTCCTGCTCGTTGAACGAGGCGGACCAATAGGCAAAGTTCTCGTCCATCGGTGGTTATCGGAATGTCATCAACAATAGTAACAGGCTCTTACTGACAGAACTGTACACCGAGGGGTTTACATAAGTAGGAGAATATTACCGCTTAGAACATATAGATCACAAGAAAGGTTAAACCAAATAATGGAAAGGAAAATGTGTTTAAACACATATACCGGGGGTATATCCTTCCCAAGGACAAGCAGAGCATGATATCCAAGACAGGATATAAAGTAGAAAACCTTTTAGGTAAGGGGGGAGGAATCTCATGATATTACCCATACAACGGTGTTAGGATAAATGATAAATAAAATTTAGCATCGTGCTTCAAATGTTCCTGTTGAAAATCGGAGTACCATTGACATGCTTCGAGATAGCATTGACAAGGTCATCAGGTGAAGATCAGACTTTGGAAACACAAAGGATCCATCAGGAATAACTTGTAGAATAAGTCTTACCATTTCCTCATGGAAGACTAGATAACCTTGCTAAAAGTAAACTATAACAATAGGTCCTCCGGCCAGGCGTGCTAGGCATGACTTCACCTTACCGGGTCATATAACGACCAATGTTATAACTCTTGGAAATATGTTCCAACCATCATATCTGACCGAGATTCAGATCTGATTGGGGTCGGGATAACTCGGACTCAGGATGCCTGAGAAGAAAGGTGCAACACAAATTGTCGAGACGACATTGTAAGATTCTCGGGAATTGAACTGTGGAAGCAAGTTCCGAATCATGAGTTCATTATTAAATCAAGGATAGAATGAGGAGGTGGCTGATGGAATCAGCGACAATTCATCGAGATTAACAAAAGATGGATTTCCACAATTAAGTGAACAAGGAGATAACATTTGTCAGATCAAATGATATAAGGAAGTATGCTCACAGAAAACATACACAATTAAACATTGGTTGAAAGGTGCGCCCAAAATATGGGTTGGGTTGCACGACCAATGTCAGAATGGTGATTCAATAATCAATAGTCTAAGAACGAACGGCCGACCATTAACTTCAAAGCAATAGGGTTGCTAGAAGTGCAGAATCCAAACAACACCGTTCACTTGTTGGTACCCCGGTTGGAATCAACACGAGGACCAAGAAAGAATGGTGATGGTGAGAAGTATCACGATACCAAGAATTCTTAAGAGGAGGTGAAATTCTCACAACATTCTTGACATAAAAGATGGTAATACTCCGAGGTAAAGGAGAACAAATGCTGGATAGCAAGGATCTCAAGGTATAACACAAAACACGAACAAGTTTGTGTTGAACGGAAGGCAATCGAGTGGTCGATGATAACACAAATCATCGAGGGCAAGGATGGTATTTCTCATCAGGAATTCAATTGATATCCTTGAGGAGCTCGAAATGTTGATGATGATCATGACAATTTCTGTCGAGAGGTTTCATGGAGATGTAATCGGTCGGCGATGACATCAAGTCAAACGAATGATGAAGCGAAAGGTTATTGGAACCATGGGTACGACACAAACTTGAAATCAAGTTTGTTGTTTGAGGTGGAACAATAAGACAAGGAAGATCGACGTAAGCTTAGCCCATCGTCGAAATTGTGCTCCGGAAAGAAGGACCAGGTAGCACAGTTAAAATTTGGCACGATAATGATATAGCCGAGTAGGCTCGGAATGACGTGATCGAGTTCAGACTCGTAAGTAATGAAGGTTACCAAGAGTTGTTGAATCATAGTGCGGACTCAATTCAGTTGTCGGTGTCCTTGAGGGGTTCTAACAACTGAGAACCCGTTGGAAAAATGGAATCGGCAAGAATATTAGTTGATGAAGAACTCATAAGAAGTTATGTATCCCGTGGTATCCTCGAGATACCAGGGGGTAATACTCGATGACAGATCAAAGTAGAGGTTGGACTGGGGTATTGCTCTGCAGAAGACAAGTGCTTAAACTTGCACCAGAAACGGTACCTAAAAGAGAACATGGTCGAAACCACGATTGCAAAAGGCCAGATCCCAGATATAATATGAACTTATACCAAGGGAGTAATTAATTTAAGAGAAGCTTTAACGATAAGATCTACATCGTGTCCATGGGCATGAACACAAAGTTCAAGGTCATCCCACTTCTTCAATGCATAACCTTACATTTACCTCTCCTTTTCGAGGTTGTAGTGTTGAAAAGTTATCTGACGAAGCGTCAGCAGGGTATAACCCGCATAAATTTCGAGTTCACACAAATTAAGGAAGGCATAGGTTCAACCCGTCAGGGTATCGTGGAAACATATACCACAAGCTTTGAGAGTAAATATTACCAGCTCGAAAGCAGAGCATGGTTGGCAAAAGGAGAGGATACAATTTACCAAAGGCATTATGTATCGGAGAAAGAACTCACAAGGTGATTAATTATGAAGGACATTGTCGGGTAATAATCCAACAGTGGATATGGTGATCCACAATGGAGCTGATGTGAGTATCGATACCCAATCAGAGGAAGAAAGAATGCAAATGCATCGTTTTACAGAACATATGAATAATTCAACGTTTAAATAACAAAGGAATTATGATTTTCAAATCAAGGGATCAGGAGCGAACGCTCTGATCAAGGACGGACAAGTTGAATAGACTTAGGGGTACAATCGATGGCAATTTGATTGGCCGAGGACCAATTCTAGTTAAAGAATGGCAGCTCAGCCGGAAAGTTAATTTATAAGGATCAATGATGATTGCGTGTATTCGCAAACATATTGAGTCAATAGACTCAAAATGATAATGACAAGGAATGTCAATAAGACTACGAGACTTATGGGATTAACCATAATGCAAGCAAGCAAGAATTTCAAGAGCCAAAGGCTCCAGAGGATTTTCGGAAGATCGAATAGTATTTTGAAGACTTTTGTGAAACACAAGAACAACTGGGGATGAGCGGATACTCGACAAGTGCGAGGATTTATTTGAAGGGGTATTCATGTGGCAAAGAACTGCTAGGCAGTAGGCACAAAGTATTCTCGGAACAATAGAGAAAACTCCGGGGTATCTTGTAATAACAAGATCAATGGGGGATGATCGTATGAATGGCAAGTGTAAGTAGTTATCCATAAGGGTTTATCGGTGGTCGGGAATTGCAAAAGCAACGGGCACAAGGTCTCGAGAGAAAATCGGAGAGTATCTTCGAAATCTTCTGGTGCAGCCGGCGATCACCTGGACTGAAGGGGCTCTCCGGGAGAAAGTATTTTCGAGAACCTAAAGTTAGATTTTAGAAAAATCATTTAACCCGAATAGAATAGAGATCAGAGTCCCAGAGTATAGGTCAAGGAATAAAAGATCCTAATACCACCCAAATGGCGACGTGGGCCCGTAAGCCACACAACCATGTTAGTAAACAATTTTCACTGACTAGACTCGACTTCGGCCAAGGAGTTTGGAAGGGGGATTCCTACAGGCAGTCGGCTCTGATACCAACTTGTGACGCCCCCGATTTAATCGTACACTAATCATACACGCAAACGTGTACGATCAAGATCAGGGACTCACGGGAAGATATCACAACACAACTCTACAAATAAAATAAGTCATACAAGCATCATATTACAAGCCAGGGGCCTCGAGGGCTCGAATACAAGAGCTCGATCATAGACGAGTCAGCGGAAGCAACAATATCTGAGTACAGACATAAGTTAAACAAGTTTGCCTTAAGAAGGCTAGCACAAACTGGGATACAGATCGAAAGAGGCGCAGGCCTCCTGCCTGGGATCCTCCTAACTACTCCTGGTCGTCGTCAGCGGGCATCACGTAGTAGTAGGCACCTCCGGTGTAGTAGGAGTCGTCGTCGACGGTGGCGTCTGGCTCCTGGACTTCAGCATCTGGTTGCAACAACCAGAATGAAAGGAAAAGGGGGAAAAGGGGGAGAAAGCAACCGTGAGTACTCATCCAAATTACTCGCAAGCAAGGAGCTACACTACATATGCATGGGTATCAAATGGAGTAAGGGTATCATATGTGGACTGAACTGCAGAATGCCAGAATAAGAGGGGGATAACTAATCCTTTCGAAGACTACGCTTCTGGCAGCCTCCGTCTTGCAACATGTAGAAGAGAGTAGACTGAAGACCTCCAAGTAGCATCGTATAGCATAATCCTAACCGCTGATCCTCCCCTCGTCGCCCTGTGAGAGAGTGATCACCGGTTGTATCTGGCACTTGGAAGGGTGTGTTTTATTAAGTATCTGGTTCTATTTGTCATAAGGTCAAGGTACAACTCCAAGTCGTCCTGTTACCGAAGATCACGGCTATTCGAATAGATTAACTTCCCTGCAGGGGTGCACCACATAACCCAACACGCTCGATCTCATTTGGCCGGACACACTTTTCTGGGTCATGCCCGGCCTCGGAAGATCAACACGTCGCAGCCCCACCTAGACCAACAGAGAGGTCAGCACGCCGGTCTAAACCTAAGCGCCCAGGGGTCTGGGCCCATCGCCCTTAGCACACCTGCACGTTGCGTGGGCGGCCGGAAGCAGACCTAGTCTAGTAGGCGTTCCAGTCCAATCCAGCGCGCGCCGCTCCGTTGCTGACGTCACGAAGGCTTCGGCTGATACCACGACGTCGAGTGCCCATAACTGTCCCCGCGTAGATGGTTAGTGCGTATAAGCCAGTGGCCAGACTCAGATCAAATACCAAGATCTCGTTAAACGTGTTAAGTATCCACGAACGCCGACCAGGGCCAGGCCCACCTCTCTCCTAGGTGGTCTCAACCTGCCCTGTCGCTCCGCCTCAAAGTAACAGTCGGGGGCCGTCGGGAACCCAGGCCCACCACTACCTGGATGGAGCCACCTGCCCCTTCAGCCCCCATCTCCGAACAGTATCACAGGTAAGGTAACTGTGTAAAGTATATTGTATGTGCCCATGATCACCTCCCGAAGTGATCACGGCCCAGTAGTATAGCATGGCAGACGGACAAGAGTGTAGGGCCACTGATGGAACACTAGCATCCTATACTAAGCAGTAGGATAGCAGGTAATGGTAACAACAGTAGTAGCAAGGACAGGCTATGCATCAGGATAGGAATAACGGAAAGCAGTAACATGCTACACTACTCTAATGCAAGCAGTATAGAGGAGAGTAGGCGATATCTGGTGATCAAGGGGGGGGGGGATTGCCTGCTTGCTCTGGCAAGGAGGACGTGTCGTCAACACCGTAGTCGAACTGGAGGGGGGGGTCGTCGGCAGTCTCGGGGTCTACCGGAAAGAAGTAACGGAGGGGGAATACAATAAATAACAAAGCAATCAAAGCATCACAAGGCATAACATGACAATATGCGGTGCTAGGGGTGCCCTAACGCGGTATGAGGTGGTACTGGCAAAGGGGGGAAACATCCGAGAAAATATCCCCGGAGTTTCGCATTTTCGGACAGATGAATTGGAGGGGTAAATTTGCATGTTCGCTATGCTAGGGATGCGTGGCGGACAAACGGGCTACGTATTCGGATTCGTCTCGTCGTTCTGAGCAACTTTCATGTACAAAGTTTTTCCATCTAAGCTACGGTTTATTTTATATTAATTTTAAAAGATTAAAATCATTTTTAGCATTTATTTAATTATTTTAATCCAACATTATCCAGAACATTGCACGCTGACGTCATCATGACGTCAGCAGTCAACAGGGCGTTGACTGGGTCAAACTGACGCGTGGGTCCCGTTCGTCATAGTCTCACAACTAATTAACAGTTTTAATTAACTAATCAAGTTAATTAAGTACTAAACAGAGTTAATTAAGTTAAGTAAGTACCTATTTAATTAATTAGTTAGTTACTTAATTAATTAATTAACTAATTACTTATTTTCATTTTTAAATTACATTTTCTTTTCGTTTTTATTTTAACAAGACAGGGGGCGTGGGCCCCATCTGTCATCTGCCCAGGGGGCCATAGCGGGTGCTGGGCGTAACGAGCGGGCGCCCGTGCCCGAGGGGCGCTACGCCCGGGCGCGGGGCGAGGCCAGCGGGGGCGCCGACGCGGCGCGGCCAGGGGCCACGACCGGGAGGAGGGGATGGGACGGCGCGGGGCCGGCAACACCGCCGGGCGGCGCCGGCGGAGGGCGGCCAGAGGCGAGGCGGGCGTGGCATGGGGAGGAGCTGCGGGCTCGGCTGCGAGCAGCGCCGAGGCGGATGTCGAGCGAGGCGCGGGGCGGCGGTGGAGCAGCGCAGGTGGGCGCGCGAGCGCGCGTGCAGGCGGCGCAGGGTGCGGCCAGGCGCGGGCAGTGATGGGGGAAGCAGCAGGCGAGTGAGGTCGCGCCGGGGCGCTGCGTGTGCGGGCGCGCGTGCGGCCTTGGGGCACGCACGGGGCGCGACGAGTGCTGCTACGAGAGGGACGGCGACGCGGTGACCGCAGGAGAAAGAAGGTGGGGCGGTGCCTCACCGGCGTCTGACGGGGAGAGGGGCGTTGAGGCTCGGGGAGGACCGACGAAGGAGAGGCAGGGACGGGGCGGTCCGGCGAGGACGTGACGGCGACGACCTCGGGACGCAGCGGCGCGGCGTCGGATGGCGAGGTGCGCAGGAGACCGATGGGGAGGAGTCGGGGAAGGCGAGGCGGCGAGGGAGACGTGGAGGACGAGGCGGAGGAGCTCCGGGCGACAATGACGAGCAGCGATGGCGTGCTGGTCCGGCGACGGGGAGGCCTTCGGGCGGCAGCGGACGCGGGCTTGGTCGTCGGGGGCGTCGCCCCGATCCAGATCCAGCGGGGGGGGGGGGATGAGAGGAGTGGGGGGTGTGGGTGGTGGAGTAGTGGGCTAGGGTTCAGGGGATGGGGGGATAATGGGGGGGCCGGGTGGGTTGGCCCAGTGGGGCTGTGGCCTGCTGGGCCCGAGCCCGGTCGGGGGGGGGGGGGGTAGTTCTCCTTTTTTTTCTATTTTGTTTTCTGTTTTTATCTTTTCTTTTATTTATTTTCTTGTACTGTTTTATTTCTAGTTTCTTTTATTTTTAGATTTATAAAAATTATAACTAGTACCTAAATTTGTATTTATAAACAATCTACTATTAGATTAAATCTTAACCCATAATAAAATAGTTTTAATATTTTTATAAAATTCAATAGGCATTTGTTTAATTGTTTTCACTACTGTTTTAATTATTTTGGAGCCCTTAAACATTTTATCAAGGTTTGGTTTCTCCACCACAATTATCTATGCAATATTTGGTTCACCCCGAACATTTTTGTTTCAATGTTTGAAAACTTTTATTGTATGCCATATTTGGAATTTGAATTTTGAACCGGTTTTTGAACTAACGAGGGATTAGCAGCAGTAACTGAGGTGACCTGGCATCATTAGCGGAGGTTCACTGTAGCTTAATTATCCGCGCGTCACACGCTGCTACTCCCTCACGCTGCCCGCGCGCCTCCCCCACTCTGGCTGCCGAGGCCCGCGCCAGTCGTGACCTCCTCCGGCCTCCCCTATCCGCCTATGTCGCCCGCCATCACCATCCGGCACCGCCCAGCTCGCCTTGGCTGCCGTGCTCGCCGCAGCTGCCTGCCGGCCGTGCCCCTACTAACGCCGCTGCCGCCGACGCCCCCTTTGCTTGCTCCGTGCTGCAGCTCCTCTCGCCCGCGTGCCATTGACCACGCCGCCGCCGCGTCCAGCCTTGCCTCCGCACACGCCCGTCCGGTCGCGGTTCGCCCCGCCTGCTGATGCAGCCGCCCGCGCTGCTGTAGTCGCTGCTCTGCTGCGCTTGGCCACTCCCGCTTCCGCTAGCTGTAGCCCGCCGCTCTCAGCGCTCGTGCGGTCATGGCCGATCCCCAGTGTGCGAGCGCGCACGGCCATGACGTCGGCTGTGCCTCTGACTAGGGAAATCCTGACCAGTTTAGATTAGTTTCTAATCTAATTAACCCCCTCCTAATTATTCAATGACTAATGGCCCCCCTCGTAAATTAAATCTAGCTAAAGTAAATAAAATATCAGGTTTAACAAATGTGCTAATGAAACCTAGGACCCATCGGCCACTTTGACTAGTCAACTCTGCTGACTGGGCACTCCTAGTCAGTGACACGTGCGATCCCTTTGGGTCTCCTTTGACTTCGTTGACCAGTCAACTGGTGAACAGTTGATTGGGCTGACTCAACTCCTGGACCCACATGTCATACACAGTGGGTGGCTACTGCTGTGTATTAAAAGTATTTACTGTTGTAATTCGAAATTAATAATTAATAATAAATTTCAGGATATCATTTAAAATTTGATAAATCATAGAAAATAAACCGTAACTCGGATGCAAAAACTTTGTACATGAAAGTTGCTCGGAACGACGAGACGAATCCGGATACGCAACCCATTCGTCCGCCACGCATCCCTAGCATAGCGAACACGCAACTTTCCCCCTCCGGTCATCTGTCCAGAAACGCGAAACACCCGGGATATTTTCCCGAATGTTTTCCCCCTTCGCCAGTAGCACCTACTACTACGTTAGGTCACCTCTAGCAACGCGTAATGCTATATTACACTTTGTGATGCTTTGATCGCTCTGTTATTTATTGTGTCCCCCTCCGTTACTTCTTTCCGGTAAACCTCGAGATTGCAAGCGACCCCCAATTCGACTACGGTGTTGACGACCCCTCCTTCCTAGAGCAACCAGACAAGCCCCCCCTTGATCACCAGATATCGCCTACTCCACTCTTTACTGCTTGCATTAGATTAGTGTAACATGTTACTCCTTTCTGTTAATCCTATCCTGATGCATAGCCTGTCCTTGCTACTAATGTTGTTATCTTTACCTGCAATCCTAATGCTTAGTATAGGATGCTAGTTTATCATCAGTGGCCCTACATTTTGTCCGTCTGCCATGCTATACTATCGGGCCGTGATCACTCGGGAGGTGATCACAGGTATATACTATATACTTTATACATGATACATGTGATGACTAAAAGACGGGTCGGCTCGTAGGAGGACCCGCGAGTGGATATTTGAGGCAGAGCGACAGGGCAGGTTGAGACCACCTAGGAGAGAGGTGGGCCGGGCCCTGGTCGAAGTTCACGGATACTTAACACGCTTAACGAGATCTTGGTATTTGATATGAGTCTGGCTACTGGCCTATACGCACTAACCAACTACACGGGGACAATTATGGGCACTCGGCGTCGTGGTATCAGCCGAAGCCTTCGTGACGTCAGCGACTGAGCGGCGCGCGCTGGATTGGACCGTAAGCCTGCTCTTGTATTAAGGGGGTTAGTTCTGCTTCCGCCGCGTTCGCAACGTGCAGGTGTGCAAACGGCGATGGGCCCAGACCCCTGCGCCATAGGATTTAGACCGGCGTGCTGACCTCTCTGTTGTGCCTAGGTAGGGCTGCAACGTGTTGATCTTCCGAGGCCGGACATGACCCAGGAAAGTGTGTCCGGACAAAGGGGATCGAGCGTGTTGGGAAATGTGGTGCACCCCTGCAGGGAAGTTAATCTATTCGAATAGCCGTGATCTTCGGTAACAGGACGACTTGGAGTTGTACCTTGACCTTATGACAACTCGAACCAGATACTTAATAAAACACACCCTTCCAAGTGCCAGATACAACCCGGTGATCGCTCTCTAACAGGGCGATGAGGGGAGGATCGCCAGGTAGGATTATGCTACACTATGCTACTTGGTGGACTTACCTTCTGCTCTCTTCTACATGCTGCAAGATGGAGGTGGCCAGAAGCATAGTCTTCGATAGGACTAGCTACCCCCCTCTTATTCCAGCATTCTGCAGTTCAGTCCACATATGATAGCCTTATTCCATTTGATACCAATGCATACATATGTAGTGTAGCTCCTTGCTTGCGAGTACTTTGGATGAGTACTTACGGTTGCTTTGCTCCCTCTTTTCCCCCTTTCTATACCCGATTGCTGCGACCAGACAATGGAGCCCAAGAGCCAGACGCCACCGTTGACGACGACTCCTACTACACTGGAGGTGCCTACTACTACGTGCAGCCCGCTGACGACGACCAGGAGTAGTTAGGAGGATCCCAGGCAGGAGGCCTGCGCCTCTTTCGATCTGTATCCCCGTTTGTGCTAGCCTTCTTAAGGCAAACTTATTTAACTTATGTCTGTACTCAGATATTGTTGCTTCCGCTGACTCGTCTATGATCGAGCTCTTGTATTCGAGCCTTCGAGGCCCCTGGCTTGTAATATGATGCTTGTATGACTTATTTTATTTGTAGAGTTATGTTGTGATATCTTCCCATGAGTCCCTGATCTTGATCGTACACATTTGCGTGTATGATTAGTGTATAATTGAATCGAGGGCGTCACAAGTTGGTATCAGAGCCGACTGCCTGTAGGAATCCCCCTTCCACACTCCTTGGTCGAAGTTGAGTCTAGTCGATGAAAGCTGTTTTACTAACATGGCTCTGCGGCCCATGGGCCCATGTCGCCATTTGGGTGGTATTAGGATCTTTTACTCCTCGGTCTATGCTCTGGGAATTTGATCTCTCTACTATTCAGGTTAAATGAATTTTGCTAAATCTAACATTAGGATCTCGTGATCACTTTCACCCGGAGAGCACCTTATTACAGATGATCGCCTGCTGGATCAGAAGATCCTGAAGATACTCTCCGATGTTCTCTCGAGACTTTGTCCCCGTTGCTTTTGCAATTCCCTACCACCGAAACATCACTATGGATAAATGCATACACCTGTCATTCTTACCTTTATTACCAGTTGGACTTGCTATTACAAGATACCCCGAACTTCTCTCTATTGCTCCGAGAAAACTTTGTGCTTACTGCCTTGTAGTTTCTTGTCGCCTAAATACACCTACAAATTATTCCTCACACTTATCGAGGAATTGTTTCTCCCGAGTTGTTCATGTGTTCACAAAAGTTTTCGAAATGCCATTCGATCTTCCGAAAATCCTCAACAACCTATTGCTCTTGAAATTCTTGCTTGCTTACATTATGGTTAATCCCATAAGTCCCTAATTTTATTGGCATCCCATGTCATTATCATTTTGAGTCCATTGATTCAATAATTTGTGAATGTTCACAATCTTCAGTCGAATCCTAGTATTATCCTTCCGGCTTAGACGTCGTTTGGATATGATCTGGTTCTTGACCAATCAATGCCTTGATCGGTTGTGCTTCTAAGTCTATTGAACTTATTCATTTTCAATCGAACGATTGCTTCTGATCCCTTGATTTGGAAATCATAAAATTTCTTTGCATTAAGCTTTGAATTAGTCAGTTGTTTCTATAATCCGATGCCTTGGCATTCCTTCTTCCTCTGATTGAGTACCAATACTCACATCAGCCCCGTTGTGGACCGCCATACCCATTGTCGGGTTATTATCTGACAGTGTCCTTCAAAACCAAAATTCTTGTGAGTTCTTTACCTGATACATAATGCCTTTGGTAAATTGTATCATCTACTCTTGTCAACCATGCTCTACTTTTGAGCTTGTGTTATTTACTCCTGAAGTTAATGGTATATGTTCTAAGAAGCCCGGATGGGTTGAACCTATGCCTTCCTTAATCTATGTGAACTCGAAAGTTTTCACGGGTCATACTCCTCTGGTAATTCACCAGGTAGTTTTTGACACTGAAATCATTTTTATCTAGAGCAGTGAATGAAAGGTTATGCATTGAAGAAGTGGGAGTCGACCTTGAACCTTGTGTTCATGCCCATGGACCCGATGTATACCTTATCATGGAAGCTTCTCTTAAAATAATTATCCCCTCGTTATAAGTTCATCTTGTATATGTGGACGTGGTTCCGACCATGTTTCTCCTTGATTCCATTTCTCGTGCAAGTTTGAGCACTTGTCTTCTCCAGAGCATTACTCTAGTTCAACCTCTACTTTGATCTATCGTCGAGTATTACCTCCTGGTATCTCGAGATTATCATGGAACCGCACAACTTCTTATGAGTTCTTCATCAAGTGCTACATTATCATTGATTCCAATTTTTCATGGGTCTGAGTTATTAAACACTCAAAGACACCAATAACTGACTCAAGTCCCCACCGTGATTCATTAGCTCTTGGTAACCATCATTACTTACGAGTTTGAACTCGATCACGTCATCCCTAGCCTGCTTGCCTATATCCTTGTCGTGCCGATTTTAACTGTGCTACCTGGTCCTTCTTCCTGGAGCAAAAATTTCGATGGTGAGCTAATCTTACGTCGATCTTCCTCGTCATATAAATTGTCCTTGAACAACAATCTTGATTTCAAGTTTATGTCGTACCTATGGTTTCAATAACTTTTCGCTTCCTCGTTTCGTTGACTTGATGTCATCGCTGATCGATTACATCTTCATGAAATCTCTCAACAACTTTGTCGTGATCATCACCAACATTTTGACCCCTTCCAGGATACCAATTGAATTCATGATGAGAAATACCATCCTTGCCCTCGATGATTTGTTTTATCATCGACCACTTTATTTCCTTCCATTCAACACAAAATTGTTCGTGTTTCGTGTTATACCTTGAGATCCTTCTATCCAGCATTGGTTCTTTACCTTGGAGTATTACCATCTTTTATGTTAAGAATGTCGTGAGAATTTCACCACCTCTTAAGAATTCTTGATATAGTAATACTTCTCGCCATCTCTGTTCATATCTTGGTCCCCATGTTGTTTCTAACCGAAAAACCGACAATTGAACTATGATGCGCGACTTGAAAACTTCTAGCAACCCTATTTCTTTGAAGTTAATGGTCAATATTTCATTCTTATACCATTGGTTATCGAATCACCATTCTAACATTGATCATGCTACATAAACCCATATTTCGGGTGCACCTTTCAACCAATGTTTAATCGTGTATGTTTTCCTCGAGCATACCTCATTATATCATTTGATCTGGCAAAAGCTATCTCCTTGTTCACATAATTGTGGCAATCCATCTTTTGGAAATCTCGATGAATTGTCACTGAGTTCATCAGCCACCTCCTCATTCTCTCCTTGATTTTAATAATGAACTCATGATTCAGAACTTGCTTCCATAGTTCATTTACCGAGAATCTTACAATGTCGTCTCATCAATTTGTGTTGCACCTTTTCTTCTCAGGTATCCTGAGTATGAGGTATCCTGACAGCAATCAGAACTGAATCTCGGTCAGATGTGATGGTTGGGAACAATATTTCCAAGAGTAATAACAATGGTCTTTATATGACCCGGTAAGGTGATATCATGCCTAGCACACCTGATCGGAGGCCCTATTGTTATAGATTCCTTTTCAGTAAGGTTATCCATTCTTCCATGAGGAAATCGTAAGACTTATTCTACAAGTTATTCCTGATGGATCCTTTGTGTTTCCAAAGTCTAACCTTTGCTTAAAGACCATTTCAATGCTATCTCAAAGCATGTCTTTGGTACTCCGATTTTCAACAAGAACATTTGAAGCACAATGCTTAAATTTCTTTATCAATTATCCAAACACCGTTGTATGGGTGGTGTCATGAAATTTCTCTCCCCTTAGCAAAAGGGTTTTCTACATTATATCCTGCCATGGATATCATGTTCTGCTTGTCCTTGGGAAGAATATACCCTTGAAATATGTGTTTAAACACATTTTCCTTTCCATTGTTCTGTTTAAGCCTGATAATCACTTTTCCTTTCCATTGGTTTGTTTAAACCTTCTTGTGATCTATATTGTATAAGCAGTAATATATCCCTGCTTATGTAAACACCTCGTTGTACCACTCTGTTAGAAAGACCCTGTTACATTTGTTGATGACATTCCGGTAACCACCAATGGATGATAATCTTCCCTACTGGCCCGCCTCGTTCAATGAGCTGGAAAATGGTTCTCTTTGTCCCTCGCCCTTGGTATCGATGTTGTTGCCGACATAACTGACAGGCTACCCGCTGACATGCCTTGCTATCGCGACCGTGCAAGATGTCACCGACCTTCCTACTTTTAATCACATGGTGGGCCCATAACCCACAGTTCCACAGGATCGAAACCTGATTCTCTTGTATTCCTTGTTAACAAAGTTATCCCTTGCTCTTGGTTTCGTAGGTAATTCGTGAGCCACCTTCCTAGTGCTCCATTCTACTATCATACATAATAATTATTCCCGTTGCTCTAAAACCTTTTCACACTTTGTTTTAGCCAACGAACGATTGCCTATTCGCTTGAAATTTCTATTTGCGCCTTTATACCTTGCTCTCGATAACTTTCTTGAATTTTAACTCGAGTGATATTCACTATGATAGCCCCCAAGTACCTAATGTGTGTTGAGATCCGTCCTTCCCGAGTCTTTCCCCCTTATCTTTTCGTAAGTTCTATGGAGATCCTGAAGAAAGGACGACAACTTCATCGTGAGGTAGCGATGCAAAGAAATGAAGATGTCAATGTAATGGATCAACTTCTTCGAGAAGAGCAACGAAGACCGAGAAGACTCGATCGAATTTCGTAGCCCAAACCTTCCCACTTACTTCACCTCTTAAATCTCGGGACGAGATTTCTTGTAGTGGAGGAGAATTGTGACGTCCAGATGATTAAGCTACAGTAATCCTCTGTTAAGGGTGACATGTCATCACATTGCTGTTGCTAATCCTCGCTTGATCCAAATCTTAATTCAATTCAAATTCAAATTAAAGTCCAAAATTCAAATTTGTCAAACATGCAAAATAAATTGTCCAAAGTGTGGCAAATATTCCATAGGTAATTATTGTGGAGAAACCACACTTTTATAAAATGTTTCAATACTGTAAAATAAATAAAGTAGTAGCAAAAAAAATTATTTAAATACTTTTAAAATGATAAACAATTACAAACTATTATATTTTAGGTGCCAAATTATCCGTGGTAGTGAAATATTTAGAAATACTAATTTAGGGACTATTGTTGTAGTTTGAGTAAACAAAAATAAATTAAGAGCTAAAAGAAAATAGAAAGGGAGAATCTAAATAGAAAAGGAATTGGATAGGAAAACTACTACACTGTGCACTAAGGCCTACTGCTACAGAAAAAGGCCCAGCCCACCAATGTGCTTTTCTCCTACCACTTGAACAGAACAGGGAGGCCATGGCGCTGGCAGTGCTCGCACGCCGTCCACGCCGTGGATGTTGCGCTGCCGCCCATCCCGCGGCTCCCTGGGTGGATAAGGCCGCACCTCGACACCCCCAACGGAACCCTAGTTCTATTTTTCCCCTCTTCGCCCTCTCCCTCTCTATTTTGCTCGATCTCGAGCCCGACCACGTGCGTCCATGGCCGCGCCGCCATCGTAGCTGTGGCCACAGGCCACCATCTGTCGCTCCACTGAGTCCAGGAGGTTCACCGTCGACTGCTGCATTGTCTTCGTGCATCAGATCAAGTCAAGATCCACCTCATCACCAGGATCGACTCCTTCAAACTTTGACCATCGTCATCCACTACGTCGATTCACCGGCGTCGCTGCAACATCGTCTTCACCGGGACCTCCCCGAGCTTCCCTGTGAGCTTACACCTCTCCCCTGCCTTTCCTAGAGCCTGTCCGCGTTTTCTTGCACCCGCACCGCTAGCACCGTCCTACGCTCATCGCCGTCGCATCCGAAGCATCGTTCGCCGCGCCCCTGCTCCTGGCTGCACCGAAGCGCGGGCGCTCGCGCGCCACGCGCCCGCTGCCTCCTCTCCCGCGGCCCTCTGACCTCCACCCGTGCTCAGCTCCGGCCATGCCCGTGGCGGCCCTCACTGCGCCCTTGGCGCGCGTTGACCGCGCCACCCGCTACCGTTGCGCCCCCTCCTGCTCGCCCCGGCAGGCTGCTGCTACTCCCTCACGCTGCCCGCGCGCCTCCCCCACTCTGGCCGCCGAGGCCCGCGCCAGTCGTGGCCTCCTCCGGCCTCCCCTGTCCGCCTATGTCGCCCGCCATCACCATCTGGCACCACCCGGCTCGCCTTGGCCGCCGTGCTCGCCGCACCTGCCTGCCGGTCGTGCCCCTACTGACACCGCTGCCGTCAACGCCCCCTTTGCTTGCTCCGCGCTGCAGCTCCTCTCGCCTGCGTGCCATTGACTGCACCGCCGCCGCATCCAGCCTTGCCTCCGCACACGCCCGTCCTGTCGCGGTTCGCCCCGCCTGCTGATGCAGCCGCCCGCGCTGCTGTAGTCGCTGCTCTGCTGCGCTTGGCCACTCCCGCTTCCGCTAGCTGCAGCCCGCCGCTCTCAGCACTCGCGCGGCCATGGCCGATCCCCAGTGTGCGAGTGCGCATGGCCATGACGTCGGCTGTGCCTCTGACTGGGGAAATCCTGACCAGTTTAGATTAGTTTCTAATCTAATTAACCCCTCCTAATTATTCAATGACTACTGGGCCCCCTCGTAAATTAAATCTAGGTAAAGTAAATAAAATATCAGGTTTAACAGATGTGCCAATGACACCTAGGCCCCATCGGCCACTTTGACTATTCAACTCTGCTGACTGGGCACTCCTAGTCAGTGACAGGTGCGATCCCTTTGTGTCTCCTTTGACTTTGTTGACTCAGCCCCTGGACCCACATGTCATACATAGTGGGTGGCTACTGCTGTGTATTAAAAACTTTGTACATGAAAGTTGCTCGGAACGACGAGACGAATTCAGATACGCAGCCCATTCATCCGCCACGCATCCCTAGCATAGCGAACACGCAACTTTGCCCCTCCGGTCATCTGTCCGGAAACGTGAAACACCGGGGATATTTTCCCGAATGTTTCCCCCTTCGCCAGTAGCACCTACTACTATGTTAGGTCACCTCTAGCACCGCGTAATGCCATATTACACTTTGTGATGCTTTGATCGCTCTGTTATTTATTGTGTCCCCCTCCGTTACTTCTTTCCGGTAAACCCCGAGATTGCAGGCGACCCCCAATTCGACTACGGTGTTGACGACCCCTCCTTCCTAGAGCAACCAGGCAAGCCCCCCCTTGATCACCAGATATCGCCTACTCCACTCTTTACTGCTTGCATTAGATTAGTGTAACATGTTACTACTTTCCGTTAATCCTATCCTGATGCATAGCCTGTCCTTGCTACTAATGTTGTTATCTTTACCTGCAATCCTAATGCTTAGTATAGGATGCTAGTCTATCATCAGTGGCCCTACATTTTGTCTGTCTGCCATGCTATACTATCGGGCCGTGATCACTCGGGAGGTGATCACAGGTATATACTATATACTTTATACATGATACATGTGATGACTAAAATACGGGTCGGCTCATAGGAGGACCCGCGAGTGGATCTTTGAGGCGGAGCGGCAGGGCAGGTTGAGACCACCTAGGAGAGAGGTGGGCCGGGCCCTGGTCGGCATTCACGGATACTTAACACGCTTAACGAGATCTTGGTATTTGATCTGAGTCTGGCTACTGGCCTATACGCACTAACCAACTACGCGGGGACAGTTATGGGCACTCGGCGTCGTGGTATCAGCCAAAGCCTTCGTGACGTCAGCGACTGAGCGGCGCGTGCCGGATTGGACCGTAAGCCTGCTCTTGTATTAAGGGGGTTAGTTCTGCTTCCGGCCGCGTTCGCAACGTGCAGGTGTGCAAAGGGCGATGGGCCCAGACCCCTGTGCCATAGGATTTAGACCGGCATGCTGACCTCTCTGTTGTGCCTAGGTAGGGCTGCGACGTGTTGATCTTCCGAGGCCGGACATGACCCAGGAAAGTGTGTCCGAACAAAGGGGATCGAGTGTGTTGGGAAATGTGGTGCACCCCTGCAGGGAAGTTAATCTATTCGAATAGCCGTGATCTTCGGTAACAGGACGACTTGGAGTTGTACCTTGACCTTATGACAACTCGAACCAGATACTTAATAAAACACACCCTTCCAAGTGCCAGATACAACCCGACGATCGCTCTCTAACAGGGCGACGAGGGGAGGATCGCCAGGTAGGATTATGCTACACGATGCTACTTGGTGGACTTACCTTCTGCTCTCTTCTACATGCTGCAAGATGGAGGTGGCCTGAAGCATAGTCTTCGATAGGACTAGCTACCCCCCTCTTATTCTGGCATTCTGCAGTTCAGTCCACATATGATAGCCTTATTCCACTTGATACCAATGCATACATATGTAGTGTAGCTCCTTGCTTGTGAGTACTTTGGATGAGTACTTACGGTTGCTTTGCTCCCTCTTTTCCCCCTTTCTATACCCGATTGCTGCGACCAGACGATGGAGCCCAGGAGCCAGACTCCACCGTTGACGACGACTCCTACTACACTGGAGGTGCCTACTACTACGTGCAGCCCGCTGACGACGACCAGGAGTAGTTAGGAGGATCCCAGGCAGGAGGCCTGCGCCTCTTTCGATCTGTATCCCCGTTTGTGCTAGCCTTCTTAAGGCAAACTTGTTTAACTTATGTCTGTACTCAGATATTGTTGCTTCCGCTGACTCGTCTATGATCGAGCTCTTGTATTCGAGCCTTCGAGGCCCCTGGCTTGTAATATGATGCTTGTATGACTTATTTTATTTGTAGAGTTATGTTGTGATATCTTCCTGTGAGTCCCTGATCTTGATCGTACACGTTTGCGTGTATGATTAGTGTACGATTGAAACGGGGGGCGTCACAAATGTTTAAGCAAATTGGCCACTACATTCATCCAAATAGTTTACTAGCTCATCTTGGTCCTGTAGCTCGCCAAAACTCTACATTGCAGACAAGAAAGGAGGCGGTCGATAAAATGAACCATCCAAATTTTTTGTGCAGTTCAACTGAAATGGAGAATCCCTGGCATGCAAACTGATTAAGTGCCAGATGAATATATGCGTCAACCAACTTGTCTAGAATCTTTAGACTCTAAGCCATACTGTTCGCTACCATATGTACCGATAACCAAAAGGTACAAGTTGGGACTAAAGACTGGACTGTGTTTTTCTGGGCTGTGCGCCAAGCAATATTTTTGGTGTTCACTCTCCTAATACTTGGAGTTTGAGATCTGGTTGATGCCGGTTGATACTCGAATGAATTGGCACTTCTTCTTGTCAACATCGATGCTTGTCTGAGCAAACTTTGGAGTACATAGCAGCAGCATAAGTATCTGTCCATCTGATCTTTTTGTCCAGTTGTACTAAAATCGCCCAATGTAATGGTTTGCCTGCGAGTTCAAGCTCCAAGTTACTCCTTTATGAAATCAGCAAATAGTAGCACAATACCAAATTACCAATACAAATGACATGGTACCAACCTGTGTGAGGTAGCATATCAATTAATATTTCATTTGACTGGAAGCTGAGATAAGCGACTGACAGGAAAGGAAGGAAGCAAGCCGAGATGAGCGACTGACAGGAAAGGAAGGAAGCAGTCGAGGAAATGAAGCACCCAATGTTTTTGTGCAGTTCCACCAAAATGAGCATCCCTGTTGGCACATATATTGAGAGAGTGAGATTACTATAATAGTGGGACTAGTTGATGAAACATACACTAACAAATAGAAGCACACCATTATTATCTTAATGGGTAAAGTTGCAACATAGTAGTCTTTCTTAAAGAGAGGTATTAGTTTATTTAATCAGTTCCAATTAGCTCAACACTCAAAGCATCGCCATGTATCATAGGTTGCAAAACTTTAACATGCAAAGATAAAGGAGTTTCTCATGACAATACCAAGATAGTAGCACGATACAAATAGGGATGACACCAAACTAATATGGATGAAGCCTTAGGCCGGTACCAACCCGAGCAAAAAAAGCTTATTCAAGTAGTCCCAGAAGAGATTATAAAGCACTCACTTGAATCACTCAGTAGTATATATTTTTGTGCACTTCAAATGTATGGTTGAAATCACTCTTGTTTACCAGCGGTGAGATTATATTGAAAGATTATCAAGAACTTCCAGCATAATTAAAGCACTGGCTGGGATACAATTCATTGTATTCTCTTGTGCAGTTCCACTAAAATGTACGATTGGCACAACATGATCCCTATTTGCACAAGTAGGAACAAGGTGAAACCTTCATTATCTTAGTGAGAAAGGATAGAAAGACATTAGCATATTACTTTAACAGTAGCATCAAATTCATGATGGACAATATGCAAAACATTGCCTCATTGAACCAATGGCAATAAATTGACATGCAAAACAATAGCACTATTATGTCATGACACTACCAAGATTCCCTCCCTGTTCCACCACATGATTCACCTCCACAGACACACATACACACGTACATGATTCATCATAGGTTCTACTAAAGATTTGTTTAACTTCGATACGATCCTGGTCATGTATATCTTGGTCAACTTCGCACTTGTATAGGTGGTTTTCACTGGGATAAAGTGAGCCACTTTGCTCAAGCGATCAACCACTACCCATATAGAATCATATCCTGATTTGGTCCTGGGTAATTTGGTGATAAAATCCATGCCAAGTTTATCCCACTTCCATTCGGGTATCGGCATAGGTTGTAACAATCTTGCTGGCTTTTGATGTTCAGCCTTCACTCTCTGACATACATCACATACGGCTACATACTCGGCAATATCTTTCTTCATACCAGTCCACCAGAAACGCTCCTTCAGATCCAAATACATCTTGGTGTTTTTGGGGTGTATCGAGTATGGAGAGTCATGAGCCTCCTGAAGTATTAACTTCCTGATCTTTGTGTTATTGGGCACATAAATACAGTCCTCAAACCATAAGGTATCATGCTCGTCCTCA